>NC_042978.1:50597340-50634840 GCF_901001165.1 Salmo trutta | reverse complement strand
ATGCAATGGCTATCGCACTGCACACTGCCCTATTTGATTTATTAGGATCCCCATTAGCCGACGCCAATGGGGACAGCTAGTCTTATTGGGGTCTGACATATAATGAAAAATACATACATATCCCATCTGGACAAGAGGAATACCTACAGCATGTAAGAATGCTGTTCATCGACTACAGCTCAAACATGATGAGTTTACAGTGACACGGAGGTTGAGTTGAACATGATGGGTTTACAGTGATATGGAGGTTGAGTTGAACATGATGAGTTTACAGTGATATGGAGGTTGAGTTGAACATGATGAGTTTACAGTGATATGGAGGTTCAGTTGAACATGATGAGTTTACAGTGATATGGAGGTTGAGTTGAACATGATGAGTTTACAGTGATATGGAGGTTCAGTTAAACATGATGAGTTTACAGTGATATGGAGGTTCAGTTAAACATGATGAGTTTACAGTGATATGGAGGTTCAGTTAAACATGATGAGTTTACAGTGATATGGAGGTTCAGTTAAACATGATGAGTTTACAGTGATATGGAGGTTCAGTTGAACATGATGAGTTTACAGTGATATGGAGGTTCAGTTAAACATGATGAGTTTACAGTGATATGGAGGTTCAGTTAAACATGATGAGTTTACAGTGATATGGAGGTTCAGTTGAACATGATGAGTTTACAGTGATATGGAGGTTCAGTTAAACACGATGAGTTTACAGTGATATGGAGGTTCAGTTAAACACGATGAGTTTACAGTGATATGGAGGTTGAGGTGAACATGATGAGTTTACAGTGATATGGAGGTTGAGTTAAACACCATGAGTTTACAGTGATATGGAGGTTCAGTTGAACATGATGAGTTTACAGTGATATGGAGGTTCAGTTAAACATGATGAGTTTACAGTGATATGGAGGTTCAGTTGAACATGATGAGTTTACAGTGATACGGAGGTTGAGTTAAACATGATGAGTTTACAGTGATATGGAGGTTCAGTTAAACATGATGAGTTTACAGTGATATGGAGGTTCAGTTGAACATGATGAGTCTACAGTGATATGGAGGTTGAGTTAAACACCATGAGTTTACAGTGACACGGAGGTTGAGTTGAACACGATGAGTTTACAGTGATATGGAGGTTCAGTTGAAGCTTGCTGTTCCCTGTCTCCTTATCTCTCTACTGCTTATTTACATACAAGCCCCCCTCTTCTTCTGGGGGAGGATCACATTTCTTTACAGGCAGAGCAGACAGGCAGACAGACAGAGAGACAGACAGGCAGGTGATAGGCAGTGGAGATTAGCAGAGGACAGGGGCCAGTCTAACAGGGGAGAGGGGCAGTCTTTGTCCTTAGTACATTTAATCACTTTGGGTCCCATCACTAAGCAGAGAGAGGTCTGAATGAAACAGACAGGTGACCAGGACAGTCAACATGTTATTTATTGTAGCAGTATAGCCTTACTAACATGTTAAATCAGATGTAGGTCTCTACGGAATAAAAATATACAGCGACAAGAAAAAAGTATGTGAACCCTTTGGAATTATCTGGATTTCTGCTTAAATTGGTCATAAAATTAGATCTGATCTTCATCTAAGTCACAACAACAGACAAACACAGTGTGGTTAAACTAATAACACACAAATTATTGTATTTTTCTTGTCTATATTGAATACATAATTTAAACCTTCACAGTGTAGGTTGGAAGAAGTATGTGAACCCCTAGGCTAATGACTTTTCCAAAAGCTAATTGGAGTCAGGAGTCAGCTAACCTGGAGTCCAATCAAAGAGACGAGATTGGAGATGTTGGTTAGAGCTGCCCTGCCTTATAAAAAACACTCACAAAATGTTAGTTTGCTGTTCACAAGAAGCATTGCCTGATGTGAACCGTGCCTTGAACAAAAGAGATCTCAGAAGACCCAAGATTAAAAATTGTTGACTTGCATAGACCTGGAAAGGGTTATAAAAGTGTCTCTAAAAGCCTTGATGTTCATCAGTCCACGGTGAGATAAATTGTCTATAGAAATGGAGAAAGTGCAACACTGTTGCTACTCTCCCTAGGAGTGGGAGGACACCACGGAAGAAGCCACTGCTTGTCCAAAAAAAACATTGCTGCACGTCTGAAGTTTGCAAAAGTGCACGTGTATGTTCAACAGTGCTACAGGCAAAATATTCTGTGGACAGATGAAACTACAGTGGAGTTGTTTGGAAGGAACACACAACACTATGTGGAGAAAAAAAGGCACAGCACACCAACATCAAAACCTCATCCCAACTGTAAAGTATGGTGGAGGGAGCGTCATGGTTTAGGGCTGCTTTGCTGCCTCAGGGCCTGGACACCTTGCTATCATCGACGGAAAAATGAATTCCCAAGTTTATCAAGACATTTTGCAGGAGAATGTAAGGCTATCTGTCCGCCAATTGAAGCTCAACAGAAGTTGGGTGATGCAACAGGACAACGACCCAAAACACAGAAGTAAATCAACAACAGAATAGCTTCAACAGTAGAAAATACGCCTTCTGGAGTGGCCCAGTCAGAGTCCTGACCTCAACCCGATTGAGATGCTGTGGCATGACCTCAAGAGAGCGATTGACACCAGGCATCCCAAGAATATTGCTGAACTGTTTTTGAAAGAAAAGCACGTTTTTTTATCCATTAAAATAACATCAAATTGATCAGAAATACAGTGTAGACATTGTTAATGTTGTAAATGACTGTTGTAACTGGAAACGGCTAATTGTTTATGGAATATCTACATAGGCGTACAGAGGGCCATTATCAGCAACCATCATTCCTGTGTTCCAATGGCACGTTGTGTTAGCTAATCCAAGTTATCATTTTAAAAGGCTAATTGATCATTAGAAAACCCTTTTGCAATTATGTTAGCACAGCTGTAAAACTGTTGTCCTGATTAAAGAAGCAATAAAACTGGCCTTCTTTAGACTAGTTGAGTATCTGGAGCATCAGCATTTGTGGGTTCGATTACAGGCTCAAAATGGCCAGAAACAAAGTACTTTCTTCTGAAACTCATCAGTCTATTCTCGTTCTGAGAAATTAAGGCTATTCCATGCGAGAAATTACCAAGAAACTGAAGATCTCATACAACGCTGTGTACTACTCCCTTCAGAGAACAGCGCAAACTGGCTTTAACCAGAATAGAAAGAGGAGTGGGAGGCCCCGGTGCACAACTGAGCAAGAGGACAAGTACGTTAGAGTGTGTAGTTTGAGAAACAGACGCCTCACAAGTCCTCAACTGGCAGCTTCATTAAATAGTATCGGCAAAACGCCAGTCTCAACGTCAACAGCGAAGAGGCGACTCCGGGATGCTGGCCTTGTAGGCAGAGCTCCTCTGTCCAGTCTCAACGTCAACAGCGAAGAGGCGACTCCAGGATGCTGGCCTTCTAGGCAGAGCTCCTCTGTCCAGTGTTTGTATTATTTTGCACATTTTAATCTTTTCTTTTTATTGGCCAGTCTGAGACATGGCTTTTTCTTTGCAACTCTGCCTAGAAGGCCAGCATCCCAGAGTCGCCTCTTCACTGTTGACGTTGAGACTGGACAGAGGAGCTCTGCCTAGAAGGCCAGCATCCTGGAGTCGCCTCTTCGCTGTTGACGTTGAGACTGGACAGAGGAGCTCTGCCTACAAGGCCAGCATCCCGGAGTCGCCTCTTCGCTGTTGACGTTGAGACTGGACAGAGGAGCTCTGCCTAGAAGGCCAGCATCCTGGAGTCGCCTCTTCACTGTTGACGTTGAGACTGGACAGAGGAGCTCTGCCTAGAAGGCCAGCATCCTGGAGTCGCCTCTTCGCTGTTGACGTTGAGACTGGACAGAGGAGCTCTGCCTACAAGGCCAGCATCCCGGAGTCGCCTCTTCGCTGTTGACGTTGAGACTGGACAGAGGAGCTCTGCCTAGAAGGCCAGCATCCTGGAGTCGCCTCTTCACTGTTGACGTTGAGACTGGACAGAGGAGCTCTGCCTAGAAGGCCAGCATCCTGGAGTCGCCTCTTCACTGTTGACGTTGAGACTGGACAGAGGAGCTCTGCCTAGAAGGCCAGCATCCCAGAGTCACCTCTTCACTGTTGACGTTGAGACTGGACAGAGGAGCTCTGCCTAGAAGGCCAGCATCCCAGAGTCACCTCTTCACTGTTGACGTTGAGACTGGTGTTTTGCGGGTACTATTTAAGCTGCCAGTTGAGAACTCAAAGGACAGATTTCCACCGGTCTAATGTCCATTGCTCGTGTTTCTTGGCCCAAGCACGTCTGTCCTTATTATTGGTGTCCTTTAGTAGTGGCTTCTTTGCAGCAATTTGACCATGAAGGCCTGATTCACGCAGTCTCCTCTGAACAGTTGATGTTGAGATCTGTCTGTTACTTGAACTCTGTGAAGCATTTATTTGGACTGCAATTTCTGAGGCCGGTAACTCTAATGAACTTATCCTCTGCAGCAGAGGTAACTCTGGGTCTTCCTTTCCTGTGGCGGTCCTCATGAGAGCCAGTTTCATTGTAGTGATTGATGGTTTCTGCCTGTCTGTCTGAGTACTATTACTGTCTGTCTGTCTGAGTAGCTATCACTGTCTATCTGCCTGTCTGTCTGTCTGAGTAGCTATCACTGTCTATCTGCCTGTCTGTCTGAGTAGCTATCACTGTCTATCTGCCTGTCTGTCTGTCTGAGTAGCTATCACTGTCTATCTGCCTGTCTGTCTGAGTAGCTATCACTGTCTGTCTGCCTGTTTGAGTAGCTATCACTGTCTGTCTGTCTGTCTGTCTGTCTGTCTGTCTGTCTGTCTGTCTGTCTGTCTGTCTGTCTGTCTGTCTGTCTGTCTGTCTGTCTGTCTGTCTGTCTGTCTGTCTGTCTGTCTGTCTGTCTGTCTGTCACTGTCTGTCTGGATGATATAATTTATATGATATAACACAACCATGACAGTAATGTTCTTCAAAACAACACCTGAATGACGTTAGTTAACGATCATTATCATTATTAAGCTAATTGTCAAATTTTACTTCATGCTTTCAATTTGCTTCATTTGCATCTTTCCACCAGTTGGAATGACGGAATGTATGATTCTCTTTTAGACTGAGCACAGTAAGTTAGGCTCTGAGATGCAGTGCCTTCACAAAGTATTTACACCCCCACATTTTGTTGTGTTACAGCCTGAATTCAAAATGGATCATTATTTTATATTTAACTCACCCGTCTACACACAATACCACATAATGACAAAATGAAAACATGTTTTTAGAATTTTTGCAACTTCATTGAAAATGAAATACAGAAATATCTAAATTTACATAAGTATTCCAACCCCTCAGTCAAGGGGGTGGCAGGGTAGCCTAGTGGTTAGAGCGTTGGACTAGTAACTGAAAGGTTGCAAGATTGAATCCCTGAGCTGACAAGGTGAAAATCTGTCTTTCTACCCCTGAACAAGTCAGTTAATTCACTGTTCCTAGGTCGTCGTTGAAAATAAGAATTTGTTCTTAACTGACTTGCCTAGTTAAATAAAGGTAGAAAAAAGTTAAAATCACCTTTGGCAGCAATTACAGCTGTGAGACTTTTTGGGTAATTCTCTCAGAGCTTTGCACACCTGGATTGTACAATATTTACACATTATTCTTTATAAAATTCTTCAAGTTGGTTGTTGATCATTGCTAGACAGACATTTTCAAATCTTGCCATAGATTTTCAAGACAATTTTAAATAAAAAAAAATGTAATTAGGCCACTCAGAAACATTCAATGTCGTCTTGGTAACCAACTGCAGTCTATATTCGGCCTCGTGTTTTAGGTTATTGTCCTCCTGAAAGGTGAATTCATCTCCCAGTGTCTGTTGGAAAGCAGACTGAACCAGGTTTTCCTCTCGGATTTGACCTGTGCTTTCCTCTATTCCAGGTTTTCCTTGCCGATGACAAGCAAACCCATAACATGATGCTGCCACCACCATGCTTGAAAATATGAAGAGTGGTACTCAGTGATGTTTGTGTTAGATTTGCCCCAAACATAACATTTTGTATTCAGGATATAAAGTACATTTCTTTGCCACATTTTTTTGCAGTTTTACTTTACTGCCTTGTTGTAAACAGGATGCGTGTTTTGGAATATGTTTTATTCTGTAAAGGTTTCCTTCTTTTCACTCTGATTAAGGTCAGTATTGTTGAGTAACTACACAGTCAACGGAGAGGCCTGGCTCCTTGTTAATCATTAGCCCAGTGACTTGCTGAGCTGCCTAACACATTATCCAGGCCCCAGATGAACCACTGTGGCCCAGCACAGAGTGGACTGGATAGGACCACTAGACTGGAAACAGTCCACTCCCTCTGTTACAGACCTGTCTCTCTGTTATAGACCTGTCTCTCTGTTATAGACCTGTCTAACTGTTATAGACCTGTCTAACTGTTATAGACCTGTCTAACTGTTATAGACCTGTCTAACTGTTATAGACCTGTCTAACTCTCTCTGTTATAGACCTGTCTAACTCTCTCTGTTATAGACCTGTCTCTCTGTTATAGACCTGTCTAACTGTTATAGACCTGTCTAACTCCCTCTGTTATAGACCTGTCTCTCTGTTATAGACCTGTCTAACTGTTATAGACCTGTCTAACTCCCTCTGTTATAGACCTGTCTCTCTGTTATAGACCTGTCTCTCTGTTATAGACCTGTCTAACTCCCTCTGTTATAGACCTGTCTCTCTGTTATAGACCTGTCTAACTGTTATAGACCTGTCTCTCTGTTATAGACCTGTCTAACTCCCTCTGTTACAGACCTGTCTCTCTGTTATAGACCTGTCTCTCTGTTACAGACCTGTCTCTCTGTTATAGACCTGTCTCTCTGTTATAGACCTGTCTAACTCTCTCTGTTATAGACCTGTCTAACTGTTATAGACCTGTCTAACTCTCTCTGTTATAGACCTGTCTAACTCCCTCTGTTACAGACCTGTCTCTCTGTTATAGACCTGTCTAACTGTTATAGACCTGTCTAACTCTCTCTGTTATTGACCTGTCTCTCTGTTATAGACCTGTCTAACTGTTATAGACCTGTCTAACTGTTATAGACCTGTCTAACTGTTATAGACCTGACTAACTGTTATAGACCTGTCTCTCTGTTATAGACCTGTCTAACTGTTATAGACCTGTCTAACTGTTATATACCTGTCTAACTGTTATAGACCTGTCTAACTCTCTCTGTTATAGACCTGTATAACTCTCTCTGTTATAGACCTGTCTCTCTGTTATAGACCTGTCTAACTCTCTCTGTTATAGACCTGTCTCTCTGTTATAGACCTGTCTAACTGTTATAGACCTGTCTAACTCTCTCTGTTATAGACCTGTCTAACTCTCTCTGTTATAGACCTGTCTCTCTGTTATAGACCTGTCTAACTCTCTCTGTTATAGACCTGTCTAACTCTCTCTGTTATAGACCTGTCTAACTCCCTCTGTTATAGACCTGTCTCTCTGTTATAGACCTGTCTAACTCCCTCTGTTATAGACCTGTCTCTCTGTTATAGACCTGTCTAACTGTTATAGACCTGTCTAACTCTCTCTGTTATAGACCTGTCTAACTGTTACAGACCTGTCTAACTCTCTCTGTTTTAGACCTGTCTCTCTGTTATAGACCTGTCTAACTCCCTCTGTTATAGACCTGTCTCTCTGTTATAGACCTGTCTAACTCTCTCTGTTATAGACCTGTCTAACTCCCTCTGTTATAGACCTGTCTAACTGTTATAGACCTGTCTAACTCTCTCTGTTATAGACCTGTCTCTCTATTATAGACCTGTCTAACTGTTATAGACCTGTCTAACTCTCTCTGTTATAGACCTGTCTCTCTGTTATAGACCTGTCTCTCTGTTATAGACCTGTCTAACTCTCTCTGTTATAGACCTGTCTAACTGTTATAGACCTGTCTAACTCTCTCTGTTATAGACCTGTCTCTCTGTTATAGACCTGTCTAACTGTTATAGACCTGTCTAACTCTCTCTGTTATAGACCTGTCTAACTCTCTCTGTTATAGACCTGTCTAACTCTCTCTGTTATAGACCTGTCTCTCTGTTATAGACCTGTCTAACTGTTATAGACCTGTCTCTCTGTTATAGACCTGTCTAACTCTCTCTGTTATAGACCTGTCTAACTGTTACAGACCTGTCTCTCTGTTATAGACCTGTCTAACTGTTATAGACCTGTCTAACTCCCTCTGTTATAGACCTGTCTAACTCCCTCTGTTATAGACCTGTCTAACTCTCTCTGTTATAGACCTGTCTAACTCCCTCTGTTATCGACCTGTCTAACTCTCTCTGTTATAGACCTGTCTAACTACCTCTGTTATAGACCTGTCTAACTCCCTCTGTTATAGACCTGTCTAACTGTTATAGACCTGTCTAACTCCCTCTGTTATAGACCTGTCTAACTCCCTCTGTTATAGACCTGTCTAATTCCCTCTGTTATAGACCTGTCTCTCTGTTATAGACCTGTCTAACTGTTATAGACCTGTCTAACTCTCTCTGTTATAGACCTGCCTCTCTGTTATAGACCTGTCTAACTCCCTCTGTTATAGAGCTGTCTAACTGTTATAGACCTGTCTAACTCCCTCTGTTATAGACCTGTCTAACTCTCTCTGTTATAGACCTGTCTAACTCCCTCTGTTATAGACCTGTCTCTCTGTTATAGACCTGTCTAACTGTTATAGACCTGTCTAACTCTCTCTGTTATAGACCTGTCTAACTCTCTCTGTTATAGACCTGTCTCTCTGTTATAGACCTGTCTAACTCCCTCTGTTATAGACCTTTCTAACTGTTATAGACCTGTCTAACTCCCTCTGTTATAGACCTGTCTAACTGTTATAGACCTGTCTAACTCTCTCTGTTATAGACCTGTCTCTCTGTTATAGACCTGTCTAACTCCCTCTGTTATAGACCTGTCTAACTCCCTCTTATAGACCTGTCTAACTCCCTCTGTTATAGACCTGTCTAACTCTCTCTGTTATAGACCTGTCTAACTGTTATAGACCTGTCTAACTCCCTCTGTTATAGACCTGTCTAACTCCCTCTGTTATAGACCTGTCTAACTGTTATAGACCTGTCTAACTGTTATAGACCTGTCTCTCTGTTATAGACCTGTCTAACTCCCTCTGTTATAGACCTGTCTCTCTGTTATAGACCTGTCTAACTCTCTCTGTTATAGACCTGTCTAACTCCCTCTGTTATAGACCTGTCTCTCTGTTATAGACCTGTCTAACTCCCTCTGTTATAGACCTGTCTCTCTGTTATAGACCTGTCTAACTCTCTCTGTTATAGACCTGTCTCTCTGTTATAGACCTGTCTAACTGTTATAGACCTGTCTCTCTGTTATAGACCTGTCTAACTCTCTCTGTTATAGACCTGTCTAACTCTCTCTGTTATAGACCTGTCTCTCTGTTATAGACCTGTCTCTCTGTTATAGACCTGTCTAACTCTCTCTGTTATAGACCTGTCTAACTCTCTCTGTTATAGACCTGTCTAACTCTCTCTGTATAGACCTGGTCTCTGTTATAGACCTGTCTAACTCTCTCTGGTTATAGACCTGTCTAAACTCTCTCTGTTATAGACCTGTCTAACTCCCTCTGTTATAGACCTGTCTAACTGTTATAGACCTGTCTAACTCCCTCTGTTATAGACCTGTCTAACTGTTATAGACCTGTCTAACTCCCTCTGTTATAGACCTGTCTAACTGTTATAGACCTGTCTAACTCCCTCTGTTATAGACCTGTCTAACTGTTATAGACCTGTCTAACTGTTATAGACCTGTCTAACTCTCTCTGTTATAGACCTGTCTAACTCTCTCTGTTATAGACCTGTCTCTCTGTTATAGACCTGTCTAACTCCCTCTGTTATAGACCTGTCTAACGTTATAGACCTGTCTAACCTCCCTCTGTATAGACTGTCTAACTGTTATAGACCTGTCTAACTCTCTCTGTATAGACCTGTCTAACTCCCTCTGTATAGACCTGTCTCTCTGTTATAGACCTGTCTAACTGTTTATGACCTGTCTACTACTCCTCTGTTATAGACCTGTCTCTCTGTTATAGACCTGTCTAACTCCCTCTGTTATAGACCTGTCTAACTGTTATAGACCTGTCTAACTCTCTCTGTTATAGACCTGTCTAACTCCCTCTGTTATAGACCTGTCTAACTGTTATAGACCTGTCTAACTCCCTCTGTTATAGACCTGTCTAACTCCCTCTGTATAGACCTGTCTCTCTGTTTATAGACCCTGTCCTAACTCCCTCTGTTATAGAACTGTCTAAGCTCCTCACTGTTATAGACCTGTCTCTGTTATAGACCTGTCCTAACTGTTATAGACCCTGTCTAACGTCTCTCTGTTATAGACCTGGTCTCTCTGTTATAGACCTGTCTAACTCCCTATGTTATAGACCTGTCTAACTCGTCTGTTATAGGACCTGTCCTAACTGTATAGTCCTGTCTAACTCTCTCTGTTATAGGCCTGTCTAACTGTTATAGACCCTGTCTACCTCCCTCTGTTATAGGAACCTGTCTAACTCCCTCTGTTATAGACCTGTCTAACCTCTCTCTGTTATAGACCTGGTCTAACCGGTATAGACCTGATCCTACTCTCTCTGTTATAGACCTGTCTAACTCCCTCTGTTATAGACCTGTCTAACTGTTATAGACCTGTCTAACTCCCTCTGTTATAGACCTGTCTAACTCTCTCTGTTATAGACCTGTCTAACTCCCTCTGTTATAGACTTGTCTCTCTGTTATAGACCTGTCTAACTGTTATAGACCTGTCTAACTCTCTCTGTTATTAGACCTGTCTCTCTGTTATAGACCCTGTCTAACTCCCTCTGTTTATAGACTGTCTAACTGTTATAGACCTGTCTAACTCCCCTCTGTTATAGACCTGTCTAACTGTTATAAGGACCTCTAACTCCTCTGTTATAGTACCTGTCCTCTTGTTAATAGACCTGTCTAACTGTTATAGACCTGTCTAATCCCCTCTGTTATAGACGTCATCTGTATAGACTGTCTACTCCCTCTGTTATAGACCTGTCTAACTGTTATAGACCTGTCTAACTCTCTCTGTTATAGACCTGTCTAACTCCCTCTGTTATAGACCTGTCTCTCTGTTATAGACCTGTCTAACTCCCTCTGTTATAGACCTGTCTAACTCCCTCTGTTATAGACCTGTCTAACTGTTATAGACCTGTCTAACTGTTATAGACCTGTCTAACTGTTATAGACCTGTCTAACTCCTATTTATCTATCAATGTAACATTAAATATAAACTAGAATTTCAGAAGCATTTTTCATAGATTGTTAATAGTTAATTCTATGTTCATTTTACCTTTCAACACGTCCAATATTTCTTCCAGATTTTGGATGGATAAACTCTTTTTTTGTTTTACACCACAAATACAAATATACACATTCCATTTCTATGAGTATGTATTTAAATACAAATATACACATTCCATTTCTATGAGTATGTATTTAAATAAAAGACACTTGACTGCAGGATACATTTCTCAATTTATTTGTCTTTAAGGTCTCACCCAGATTCAATTAAATGACAAGACCAGATGGACTCCTGACGAGTGTCCGGATGTTCAACATGAATCACTTTTACACCAACAAAACATCCTATTACACAGGGTACTGCATTGCTTCAGATATTCTAACTTTTTGACCAGCGACTTTGGTATCGGATTCATACATTTAGACTTTTTCCTGCAAAAAAAAAAAAAATGTACAACTGCATAAATATATAATTCTTCCACCATGAAAATGGTTAAAACATTAATTAGAAAGTTACACCACGTCATGTGATGTCTCCAGCAAAAAAAAATGGTTTGTTTTAAAAGCACTGAGTTGCTGTCAGTGTTTCCATGAAGGAGGAAGGAAGCTAGTCTTCCCTGCTGGACACACATAACACAGCTAGTTGTAGACTACAGTGAGAAGAGGAGGAGGAAGAGGAGGTGGTGGTGAAAGGAGAAGCATCAAACAGAAATTATTTCCCCAATCAACTGAAAAATAAATGAAGGGAAAGCATTCCAGGGTGTGCAGCTATTTACTGACAGACCTAGAGAGAGATCACACAGATCTAGAGAGAGATCACACAGACCTAGAGAGATCACACAGACCTAGAGAGATCACACAGACCTAGAGAGATCACACAGATCTAGAGAGATCACACAGATCTAGAGAGATCACACAGACCTAGAGAGAGATCACACAGACCTAGAGAGCTAGAGAGAGATCACACAGATCTAGAGAGATCACACAGATCTAGAGAGATCACACAGACCTAGAGAGAGATCACACAGACCTAGAGAGAGATCACACAGACCTAGAGAGATCACACAGACCTAGAGAGATCACACAGACCTAGAGAGAGATCACACAGACCTAGAGAGATCACACAGACCTAGAGAGATCACACAGATCTAGAGAAAGATCACACAGACCTAGAGAGAGATCACACAGACCTAGAGAGAGATCACACAGACCTAGAGAGAGATCACACAGACCTAGAGAGATCACACAGACCTAGAGAGAGATCACACAGACCTAGAGAGAGATCACACAGACCTAGAGAGAGATCACACAGACCTAGAGAGAGATCACACAGACATAGAGAGAGATCACACAGACCTAGAGAGAGATCACACAGACCTAGAGAGATCACACAGACCTAGAGAGATCACACAGACCTAGAGAGAGATCACACAGACCTAGAGAGAGATCACACAGACCTAGAGAGAGATCACACAGACCTAGAGAGATCACACAGACCTAGAGAGAGATCACACAGACCTAGAGAGAGATCACACAGACCTAGAGAGAGATCACACAGACCTAGAGAGAGATCACTCAGACCTAGAGAGATCAGAGCGTACCATGCCAGTAATTTCATTTAGTAAGAGTACATTAACACACATCCACACACTCACATAAAAAAAAACTAACACACTTAACACATAAACACAAACACTTAAGACACACACACACACACCTTGGACCACTAAAGCTTACTGACAATAGACAAGAGAAATTACAACATGGCTTGGAAAGGACCACTGTATGCCACTACTGTACTGGATACTCCAAACGTATATAGAAAGCACATTAGGCAGAATACTTAGGGACAGACAGAAACACGGCTCGCTACATATCAGTAGTGGAATTGTTATTTACAGTAAGAGATGAACATGTCCCATGGCTCAAGGACTTGTCATTTACAGTAGAATAAATATGTTGCTATTGTTACTCTTCCTGTAATGTACATTCCAACTATAGACATTATGCAGAAAAGCCAGTGTAATGTACATTCTAACCTTAGACATTATGCAGAAAAGCCGGTGTAATGTACATTCTAACCCTAGACATTATGCAGAAAAGCCGGTGTAATTTACATTCCAACTATAGACATTATGCAGAAAAGCCGGTTTAAAGCACACAGATTAACTGTAGGTCCCGTATATTATGAAAGTTTGTTCCAAGACTAGTCGTGTTTTAATTGAACTATTTTTCTTTATTTCTCTAAATCAATTTGTTTGAAATAGGGGCAGAGAAAAGTGCTATTTTCATAGCTGAGGTCATGAATTGGCGATAGTGAACTTAACGTCAAAGCGTCCTTGGTAACGATCTTTCTCGCTGTAGTTAATGTTCGCTCCATACACTTTGCACTCAAGACGCAGCTCCTCGTTGAAGGTGAGGTTGGTAAACTGGATGGCCACCAGAGGTTGCAGGTAGTTTGGATGCAGCAGCTTTCCGTAGTAAGGGTAGTACTGGAGGGGGAACCCCATACCCATGCCATAGTACTTGATCTCACCAATCTTGTTGGCATCCTCCTCTCTCTGTAGAGAATGACAGGAAGGGCATCACAGTTAGTGGGCTTTCCCCAAGGTAAAAAAAAAACACATACAGAGACCTAGCATAGTATTTATCCCTGACAGCTTGCCAGATAACTACAGCTTCATGGTATGGTTGCATCAGAAATGGCGCCCTATATAGTGCATTACTTTTCACCAGAGCCCCATTGACCCTGGTCAAAAGTAATGTACTATATAGAGAATAGGGTGCAATTTTGGATGCAAATTACTTTTTATGTTCATGATATGCTTCACAGTGCCATGTGTGGCGTACCTTGTTCTGACAGTGGATGGGCATGACGTTGGTCTGGACTCTGATGTGGCCGGCTTCAGGGACGGAGGCATTGTTGGTTGGAGGCTGAAACAAAACCCAGACAAATCAACATTACTATATTAACCTAACCCAGACAGATCAATCAGCATAACCATATTAACCTAACCCAGGCAGACCAATAAGCATTATCTTGTTGTTGTCATTATCACTTTTTCGTCCCGAAACTGTTTCTGTGAAGTGGTAACATCTATCGCCACACACAAAACTACAGGTAGAATCCCAGAGAAACGGCTCCTTCACTTTAATATATTCACACTACCTCTCAGGTCTGGAGGGCGGTGAATACAGGCTATGTTTCAGGTCTGGAGGGCGGTGAATACAGGCCATGTTTCAGGTCTGGAGGGCGGTGAATACAGGCTATGTTTCAGGTCTGGAGGGCGGTGAATACAGGCCATGTTTCAGGTCTGGAGGGCGGTGAATACAGGCCATGTTTCAGGTCTGGAGGGCGGTGAATACAGGCCATGTTTCAGGTCTGGAGGGCGGTGAATACAAGGCCTGGTTCAGGTCTGGAGGGCGGTGAATACAGGCCCTGTTTCAGGTCTGGAGGGCGGTGAATACAGGCTATGTTCAGGTCTGGAGGGCGGTGAATACAGGCTATGTTTCAGGTCTGGAGGGCGGTGAATACAGGCTATGTTTCAGGTCTGGAGGGCGGTGAATACAGGCCTATGTTTTCAGGTCTGGAGGGCGGTGAATACAGGCTATGTTTCAGGTCTGGTAGCGTTTGGCGGTGAATACAGCTATGTTTCAGGTCTGGAGGGCGGTGAATACAGGCTATGTTTCAGGTCTGGAGGGCGGTGAATACAGGCTGTGTTTCAGGTCTGGAGGGCGGTGAATACAGGCCATGTTTCAGGTCTGGAGGGCGGTGAATACAGGCTATGTTTCAGGTCTGGAGGGCGGTGAATACAGGCCATGTTTCAGGTCTGGAGGGCGGTGAATACAGGCCATGTTTCAGGTCTGGAGGGCGGTGAATACAGGCTATGTTTCAGGTCTGGAGGGCGGTGAATACAGGCTATGTTTCAGGTCTGGAGGGCGGTGAATACAGGCTATGTTTCAGGTCTGGAGGCGGTGAATACAGGCTATGTTTCAGGTCTGGAGGGCGGTGAATACAGGCTATGTTTCAGGTCTGGAGGGCGGTGAATACAGGCTATGTTTCAGGTCTGGAGGGCGAGTGAATGAATACAGGCTATGTTTCAGGTCTGGAGGGCGGTGAATACAGGCTATGTTTCAGGTCTGGAGGGCGGTGAATACAGGCTATGTTTCAGGTCTGGAGGGCGGGGAATACAGGCTATGTTTCAGGTCTGGAGGGCGGTGAATACAGGCTATGTTTCAGGTCTGGAGGGCGGTGAATACAGGCTATGTTTCAGGTCTGGAGGGCGGTGAATACAGGCTATGTTCAGGTCTGGAGGGCGGTGAATACAGGCTATGTTTCAGGTCTGGAGGGCGGTGAATACAGGCTATGTTTCAGGTCTGGAGGGCGGTGAATACAGGCCATGTTTCAGGTCTGGAGGGCGGTGAATACAGGCTATGTTTCAGGTCTGGAGGGCGGTGAATACAGGCTATGTTTCAGGTCTGGAGGGCGGTGAATACAGGCTATGTTTCAGGTCTGGAGGGCGGTGAATACAGGCTATGTTTCAGGTCTGGAGGGCGGTGAATACAGGCTATGTTTCAGGTCTGGAGGGCGGTGAATACAGGCTATGTTTCAGGTCTGGAGGGCAGTGGCGAAATGTAGGTATGGGCGACATGGGCTGCCTAACTTTGTACAGTACTAATGCAATTAGTAAAACCAGTCACACTACGAAATGCTACCAAATAAACCACAATTCATTCATAATACTATGAATATATACAGTTGAAGTCAGAAGGTTATATACACCTTACCCAATTACATTTAAACTCCGTTTTTCACAATTCTTGACATTTAATCCTTGTAAAAAAACCTGTCTTAGGTCAGTTAGGATCACCATTTTATTTTAAGAATGTGAAATGTCAGAATAATAGTAGAGAGAATTATTGATTTCAGCTTTTATTTCTTTCATCACATTCCCAGTGGGTTAGAAGTTTACATACACTCAATTAGTATTTGGTAGCATTGCCTTTAAATTGTTTAACTTGGGTCAAACGTTTCAGGTAGCCTTCCACAAGCTTCCCACAATAAGTTGGGTGAATTTGGCCCATTCCTCCTGACAGAGCTGGTGTAACTGAGTCAGGTTTGTAGGCCTCCTTGCTCGCACACACTTTTTCAGTTCTGCCCACAAATTTTCTATAGGCTGGGGTCAGGGCTTTGTGATGGCCACTCCAATACCTTGACTTTGTTGTCCGTAAGCCATTTTGCCACAACTTTGGAAGTATGCTTTGGGTCATTGTCCATTTGGAAGACCGATTTGTGACCAAGCTTTAACTTCCTAACTGATGTCTTGAGATGTTGCTTCAATATATCCACATAATTTTCCTCCCTCATTATGCCATCTATTTTGTGATGTGCACCAGTCCCTCCTGCAGCAAAGTACCCCCACAACATGATGCTGCCACCCCCGTGCTTCACGGTTGGGATGGTGTTCTTCGGCTTGCAAGCCTCCCCCTTTTCCTCCAAACATAACGATGGTCATTATGGCCAAACAGTTCTATTTTAGTTTCATCAGACCAGAGGACATTTCTCCAAAAAGTATGATCTTTGTCCACATGTGCAGTTGCAAACTGTTGTCTGGCTTTTTTATGGCGGTTTTGGAGCAGTGGCTTCTTCCTTGCTGAGCGGCCTTTCAGGTTATGTCGATATATGACTCATTTTACTGTGGATATAAATACTTTTGTACCTGTTTCCTCCAGCATCTTCACAAGGTCCTTTGCTTTTGTTCTGGGATTGAGTTGCACTTTTCGCACTAAAGTACGTTCATCTCTAGGAGACAGAAAGCGTCTCCTTCCTGAGCGGTATGACGGCTGCATGGTCCCATGGTGTTTGTATTTGCGTACTATTGTTTGTACAGATGAACGTGGTACCTTCAGGCATTTTGAAATCGCTCCCAAGGATGAACCAGACTTGTGGAGGTCTACAATTATTTTTCTGAGGTCTTGGCTGATTTATTTTGATTTTCCCGTGATGTCAAGCAAAGAGGCACTGAGTTTGAAGGTAGGCCTTGAAATACATCCACAGGTACACCTCCAACTAACTCAAATTATGTCAATTAACCTATCAGAAGCTTCTAAAACCCTGACAGCATTTTCTGTAATTTTCCAAGCTGTTTAAAGGCACAGTCAACTTAGTGTATGTAAACTTCTGACCCACTGGAATTGTGATACAGTGAATTATAAGTGAAATAATCTGTCTGCAAACAATTGTTGGAAAAATGACTTGTGTCATGCACAAAGTAGATGTCCTAACTGACTTGCCAAAACTATAGTTTGTTAACAAGAAATGCATATGTGGAGTGTATGTAAACTTCTGACTTCAACTGTAGTTTCACAGACATATTATTGAATTTTTTTCTGGTTTGTTTGAAATCGTTCAGAATAATATAAAACCAGTCTGTACACCACCAAGGTGAACTGGTTTAGTCTTGACTCTTGGTTGACGGTGTTGGGAGATGGGTAATGTATTGATGCTCGAGTGCCAAATCAACACACATGGATAAGAAAAGGCCTAAGCCATCAGGTGACCAGTTTAGGAAGAAGAGGAACGAAGAAGAGGAGAAACGGGTAAAAGATAAAAGTATGCAGCTATGTCATCTCTTTATGAGTGTAATATTATGCATGTAATGAAATAGGCTCGTATAACACTTATGTTTGTTAGCCTATGTTGCTTGCTATGCTATTACACATAGGGCGGCAATATGCCGTTTTCTGTCCAACTAGCTTACATAACATTGGATATAATTTCACACTGTTTCCATCATGATAATGTGTGTAGCCTGCAGCAAAACAATTACAACCTAACTAGCACATTATTGATTTGGTTAACATCATAAAGGTTTTCTGTGATTGTATTGACTAGTTCCTGAGCTCAGGAAGGGGAATTTCCAATGCTGCAGGCTAACTTAAAATACATATATATTATGCTGGTATTTTGTATCTTTTGTGATATATTGAGTGTTTTGGGGTGTTTTATGCCTAGAATTAGCCAAGGAGGTTGTATGGTTCATTTGGTTCCTATTCTGACAGTTTGAAACATTATCCATAATGACTAATTGTACAACAAATATATTTACATTTACATTACATCTTAGTCATTTAGCAGACGCTCTTATCAAATCAAATCAAAATCAAATCAAATGTATTTATATAGCCCTTCGTATATCAGCTGAAATCTCAAAGTGCTGTACAGAAACCCAGAGCGACTTACAGTAGTGAATGCATACATTTCATTTAATTTCATGCATCATATACTGCATCATATACTGTATTTCAATGCACATTCAGGGTCACTAATGAAATATTATGGAGCACCCTCTGGCACTGACCAGGATGAGGAGCCCTCTACCCCCACTACCAGGATGAGGAGCCCTCTACCCCCTCAGACACTGACCAGGATGAGGAGCCCTCTACCCCCACTGACCAGGATGAGGAGCCCTCTACCCCCTCAGACACTGGCCAGGATGAGGAGCCCTCTACCCCCACTGACCAGGATGAGGAGCCCTCTACCCCCTCAGACACTGACCAGGATGAGGAGCCCTCTACCCCCACTGACCAGGATGAGGAGCCCTCTACCCCCTCAGACACTGACCAGGATGAGGAGCCCTCTACCCCCTCAGCCCCACTGGCCAGGATGAGGAGCCCTCTACCCCCACTGACCAGGATGAGGAGCCCTCTACCCCCACTGACCAGGATGAGGAGCCCTCTACCCCCTCAGACACTGACCAGGATGAGGAGCCCTCTACCCCCACTACCAGGATGAGGAGCCCTCTACCCCCTCAGCCCCTGGCCAGGATGAGGAGCCCTCTACCCCCACTACCAGGATGAGGAGCCCTCTACCCCCACTACCAGGATGAGGAGCCCTCTACCCCCACTACCAGGATGAGGAGCCCTCTACCCCCACTACCAGGATGAGGAGCCCTCTACCCCCACTACCAGGATGAGGAGCCCTCTACCCCCACTACCAGGATGAGGAGCCCTCTACCCCCACTACCAGGATGAGGAGCCCTCTACCCCCACTACCAGGATGAGGAGCCCTCTACCCCCACTGACCAGGATGAGGAGCCCTCTACCCCCACTGACCAGGATGAGGAGCCCTCTACCCCCTCAGACACTGGCCAGGATGAGGAGCCCTCTACCCCCACTGACCAGGATGAGGAGCCCTCTACCCCCTCAGACACTGACCAGGATGAGGAGCCCTCTACCCCCACTGACCAGGATGAGGAGCCCTCTACCCCCTCAGACACTGACCAGGATGAGGAGCCCTCTACCCCCACTGACCAGGATGAGGAGCCCTCTACCCCCTCAGACACTGACCAGGATGAGGAGCCCTCTACCCCCTCAGACACTGGCCAGGATGAGGAGCCCTCTACCCCCTCAGACACTGACCAGGATGAGGAGCCCTCTACCCCCACTGACCAGGATGAGGAGCCCTCTACCTCCTCAGACACTGGCCAGGATGAGGAGCCCTCTACCCCCTCAGACACTGGCCAGGATGAGGAGCCCTCTACCCCCTCAGACACTGGCCAGGATGAGGAGCCCTCTACCCCCACTGACCAGGATGAGGAGCCCTCTACCCCCTCAGACACTGACCAGGATGAGGAGCCCTCTACCCCACTGACCAGGATGAGGAGCCCTCTACCCCCTCAGACACTGACCAGGATGAGGAGCCCTCTACCCCCACTGACCAGGATGAGGAGCCCTCTACCCCCTCAGACACTGACCAGGATGAGGAGCCCTCTACCCCCTCAGACACTGACCAGGATGAGGAGCCCTCTACCCCCTCAGACACTGGCCAGGATGAGGAGCCCTCTACCCCCTCAGACACTGACCAGGATGAGGAGCCCTCTACCCCCACTGACCAGGATGAGGAGCCCTCTACCCCCACTGGCCAGGATGAGGAGCCCTCTACCCCCTCTGGCCAGGATGAGGAGCCCTCTACCCCCACTGGCCAGGATGAGGAGCCCTCTACCCCCTCAGACACTGACCAGGATGAGGAGCCCTCTACCCCCACTGGCCAGGATGAGGAGCCCTCTACCCCCTCAGACACTGGTACACGTGCAAGTGTTTATGTGTGCATCCCTGCATAACATAAACAAAATAAATAATTTCCCTTTTGCAAAGTTTTAAGTTTGCATATTGTCGGTATCAATGATGATTGTATTATTACTGGGTATGTATGTGGGATGTTCCACCACTATAAATACTGTGAATAACGTGTGTAAACTAATGCCCATGTGCTCTCCATTAGAAATACCTGTATCCGCATCCCCACCACATCCTGCTGCTGAGGATGAACCACTGTCTACAGATCCTGTCTACAGACCCTGTCTACAGATTCTGTCTACAGACCCTGTCTACAGATCCTGTCTACAGATCCTGTCTACAGATCCTGTCTACAGATCCCTGTCTACAGACCCTGTCTACAGATCCTGTCTACAGACCCTGTCTACAGATCCTGTCTACAGATCCTGTCTACAGATCCTGTCTACAGATCCTGTCTACAGACCCTGTCTACAGATCCTGTCTACAGATCCTGTCTACAGACCCTGTCTACAGATCCTGTCTACAGACCCTGTCTACAGACCCTGTCTACAGATCCTGTCTACAGATCCTGTCTACAGACCCTGTCTACAGATCCTGTCTACAGATCCTGTCTACAGATCCTGTCTACAAATCCTGTCTACAGACCCCTGTCTACAGACCCCTGTCTACAGATCCTGTCTACAGACCCTGTCTACAGACCCCTGTCTACAGACCCCTGTCTACAGACCCTGTCTACAGACCCTGTCTACACACCCTGCTGACTGGCCTTCAGTTCTGACAGACAGAATTCAGACACAACTAGTTTTGCAGAGGACCAAGTGAGGTACCATCTAACTCTGTTTTCCCCATGAAAGAAGATGTCACCACCAGTATCTCAGGAAGAACTTGGTGTGTGGTGAAAATAATCCCTAGAGGTGTATTCTGAAAGAAACACCAGCCTCTTCTGCAAACTCTTTTCTAACAAGAAAATAAATTTAGCAAACATCAAGATTGACAGACTTGTAAACATGCAAGTTCTTTGCTGACTTCACACGAAAGCAGTCCAGAACACCAAAACTACATGAAAACATGGAAATAAACTGGCAATGAGGATTAAAAAAAAAAGGGGAAACAATTGATAAGCATGAGATGGCACTTATGGAGGCTGAGAGGACAAGATGGAGAGAGGTGTTGATACGTCTGACTGCTATTGTGTAGTCTCTGGCTATTAGAAATCTGGCACTAAGGGGACACACAGAAACACTGTCCTCTCCATCAAATGGACATTTCCTCTAAGAGGTTGAAACTGATGGCACGATTTGATCCAGTCATGAAAGAGCACCTTAACCGTGTCCAAAAAAGGGACCTCGAGTCAAACCACCAGCTAACTTGGCGATCAAATACAGAATGAACTCATTGATTTGTTGAGCAGCAAGGTCATTTCAATAACGGTGAGTGACAACGAGCTGGTAAAATTCTTCTCTATCGTTCTAGACTGCACCTCAGATGTCAGCCACACTGAACAGTTGTCAGTTGTGAAACAGAATTGTGTCACTGAAGGAGGAGCCCCACATAAAGGAACATTTTATGGGGTATTTATTTGGAGGCAGAGGAGTCCAGGGGCCAACATTTGGCATCCCTGATTCTCAAAAGATTAGAGGAGCTAAAAATTCCTTTTGAGGACTGCAGAGGACAGTTTTATGATAATGGGGCCAACATGAGAGGCACAAACAAAGATGTCCAAGCCAGACTCCTGGAAATGAATCCAAGAGCTCTATTGGTGCCATGTTGGGATCACACATTGAACCTGGTTGTGGTTGATGCTGCTAAAAGTTCTGTCGACGCCACCGGTTACTTTGGCATCTTACAACAAACTGTACACCTTGTTCTCAGCCTCCACACAGCGATGGGACATCCTGAAAAAACATGTGGACATCACTTTGAAGATGTGGACTGAGACATGGTGGGAGAGTAAAGTTAAGAGTGTTGAGCCACTGAGGTATCAGGCAGCAGCGGTGAGAGAGGTACTGAGGTATCAGGCAGCAGCGGTGAGAGAGGCACTGAGGTATCAGGCAGCAGCAGTGAGAGAGGCACTGAGGTATCAGGCAGCAGCAGTGAGAGAGGCACTGAGGTATCAGGCAGCAGCGGTGAGAGAGGCACTGAGGTATCAGGCAGCAGCGGTGAGAGAGGCACTGAGGTATCAGGCAGCGACGGTGAGAGAGGTACTGAGGTATCAGGCAGCAGCGGTGAGAGAGGCACTGAGGTATCAGGCAGCAGCGGTGAGAGAGGCACTGAGGTATCAGGCAGCAGCGGTGAGAGAGGCACTGAGGTATCAGGCAGCAGCGGTGAGAGAGGCACTGAGGTATCAGGCAGCAGCGGTGAGAGAGGCACTGAGGTATCAGGCAGCAGCGGTGAGAGAGGCACTGAGGTATCAGGCAGCAGCGGTGAGAGAGGCAACTGAGGTATCAGGCAAGCAGCGGTGAGAGAGGCACTGAGGTACCAGGCAGCAGCGGTGAGAGAGGCACTGAGGTATCAGGCAGCAGCGGTGAGAGAGCCACTGAGTATCAGGCAGAGCGGTGAGAGAGGCCACTGAGGTATCAGGGCAGCGTTAGGCAGTATATCGAGGAGAGCACTGAGGTATGCAGGCAGCAGCGGTGAGAGAGGTACTGAGGTATCGCAGCGAGCGTGATAGAGGCACTGAGGTATCAGGCAGCAGCGGTGAGAGAGGCACTGAGGTATCAGGCAGCAGCGGTGAGAGAGGCACTGAGGTATCAGGCAGCAGCGGTGAGAGAGGCACTGAGGTATCAGGCAGCAGCGGTGAGAGAGGCACTGAGGTATCAGGCAACAGCGGTGAGAGAGGCACTGAGGTATCAGGCAGCAGCGGTGAGAGAGGCACTGAGGTATCAGGCAACAGCGGTGAGAGAGGCACTGAGGTATCAGGCAGCGACGGTGAGAGAGGCACTGAGGTATCAGGCAGCAGCGGTGAGAGAGGCACTGAGGTATCAGGCAGCGACGGTGAGAGAGGCACTGATTGAGGTGAGGGATCAAACCAAAGACTCTGTGATAAAGATTGAGGCCCAGTCCTTGTCACAGGAGGAATGGATCATACCGCTTCAGCATCTGTACAGTGGTGTGGTATGACATCTGGAGCCACATCCAACATGTGAGCAAGCTGATGCCGTCTCCCAGTATGCATGTAGATGTTGCAGTCAGGCTTTTCAGAAAGACAGAGAGAGGTCTCAGCAACTACAGGGCAACAGGCTTTATGACTGCACAAACGTCAGCCAAGGATATTTGCGAGGGTATGAATGTAGAGGCCGTTCTACAACAACAAAGGCTGAAGTCCACAAAGTGCCACTTTTCATACAAATCATTTGATGAGCCTTTGAGTGATGCCCTGAAGAAGCTGGAGGTGAACATTTGTCAATGTCGTTGTTGATGCTGCAACCTCAGCCCTTCAGGAAAGATTTTCCACATTGGAAAATGCGGGAGAGAAGTTTGGAGCGCTGTCGACCTTCCAAAGCCTCTCAAATGAGGAGCTGACAGAACAATGTGAGGCCCTTAGTGTGACACTGCACTATGAAGAACACTCAGACTTGGATGGCAGAGAGCTTGCACAGGAACTGAACAACTCCCGTGTGGCTCAGTTGGTAGAGCATGGTGTTCGCAACGCCAGCGTTGTGGGTTCGATTCCCACGGGGGACCAGTACGGAATATTTTTTTTTAATGAAATATATGCATTCACTACTGTAAGTCGCTCTGGATAAGAGCGTCTGCTAAATGACGTAAATGTAAACTTCCCTGACTTGCCATCGAGGACCATGACCCTGCTGATATGAATACATGAAAGGGAGCTCTCAGAAATGTATCCAAATTTGTGGACTGCCCACAGAATGTGTCTTACTCTTCCAGTGACCCGTAGCTGAAGCAGAGAGGAGCTTTTCAAAGCTGAAGCTCATCAAATCCTACCTGAGGTTCACCATGTCACAGGAACGCCTTAGTGGCCTTGCTGTCATCAGTATTAACCATGCAATTGCTGGGCAGATTAGTTATGAAGATGTGATTGATGACTAGGCATCAAGGAAGGCAAGAATGGTCAGGGTTTAGATGACAGTTGTGTCATTTAGTTTGTGTGTTTCTTGTTTGAAGACCAATAGTGTAATAATCAGGTTTTCTTCTTTATAAGTGTGTTATTCTATTTGTGTATTTGTGTGATTTAGGATATGTGCAATTTTGTTTTATTTGTGTTTTTTGTTATAATAGTGTAATAATTAGATTCACTTTTTTATTTGTATTTATATACTACAATTTGTTTCTATTTGTCTTTGTTACTTCTTTTTGATATTTATGAGTCTTATTTTTGTATATATTTTTATATTTGCACTACTGGTCAAAAGTTTTAGAACACCTACTCATTCCAGGGTTTTTCTTTATTTTTTTCTATTTTCTAAATTGTAGAATAATAGTGAAGACATCAAAACTATGAAATAACACATATGGAATCATGTTGTAACCAAAAAAGTCTTAAACAAATCAAAATATATTTTATATTTGAGATCCTTCAAATAGCCACCCTTTGCCTTGATGACACCTTCTCTCAACTAGCTTCACCTGGAATACTTTTCCAACAGTCTTGAAGGACTTCCCACATATGCTGAGCCCTTGTTGGCTGCTTTTCCTTCACTCTGCGGTCCGACTCATCCCAAACCATCTCAATTTGGTTGAGGTTGGGGGATTGTGGAGGCCAGGTCATCTGATGCAGCACTCCATCACTCTCCTTCTAGGTAAAATATCCCTTACACAGCCTGGAGGTGTGTTGGGTCATTGTCCTATGGAAAACAAATGATAGTCCCACTAAGCCCAAACCAGATGGGATGGCATATCGCTGCAGAATACTGTGGTAGCCATGCTGGTTAAGTGTGCCTTGAATTCTTAATAAATCACAGACAGTGTCACCAGCAAAGCACCTCCACACCTCCTCCATGCTTCACGGTGGGAAATACACATGCAGAGATCATCCGTTCACCCACACCGCGTCTCACAAAGACACGGCGGTTGGAACCAAAAATCGCTAATTTGGACTCAACAGACCAAAGGACAAATTTCCACTGGTTTAATGTCCATTTCTCGTGTTTCTTGGCCCAAGCAAATCTCTTCTTCTTATTGGTGTCCTTTAGTAGTGGTTTCTTTGCAGCAATTCGACCATGAAGGCCTGATTCACGCAGTCTCCTCTGAACAGTTGATGTTGACATGTGTCTGTTACTCGAACTCTGTGAAGCATTTATTTGGGCTGCAATTTCTGAGTCTGGTAACTCTAATGAACTTATCCTCTGCAGCAGAGGGAACTCTGGGTCTTCCTTTGCTGTGGCGGCCCTCATGAGAGCCAGTTTCATCATAGCGCTTGATAGTAACTGCGACTGCACTTGAAGAAACTGATGGACTGTCGTTTCTCTTTGCTTATTTGAGCTGTTCTTGCCATAATATGGACTTGGTCTTTTACCAAATAGGGCTGTCTTCTGTATACCACCCCTACCTTGTCACAACACAACTGATTGGCTCAAACGCATTAAGAAGGAAATAAATTCCACAAATGAACTTTTAACAAGGCACACCTGTTAATTGAAATGCATTCCAGGTGACTACCTTATAAAGCTGGTTGAGAGAATACCAAGAGTGTGCAAAGCTGTCATCAAGGCAAAGGGTGGCTACTTTGAAGAATCTCAAATATAAAATATATTTTGATTCGTCTAACACTTTTTTGATTACTAAATGATTCCATATGTGTTATTTCATAGTTGTAATGTCTTCATTAATATTCTACAATGTAGAAAATAGTAAAAAAATATATATAAGAAAAACCCTGGAATGAGTAGTTGTTCTAAAACAGTTGACCGGTAGTGTATCTAGTTTTAAATGTTATGATTATTTATTTGTGTTGTTCCAAATGTCTGAATATAAATGACAGTTAGTGCAGAATAGTGCTTTTCTTTTTTGTTGTCAGGGAGCCGTGCCAAGCTAGAACCCCCACTGCTGAAGGGTCTTGAAAACAGACTATGTTCTGGCACATAAGACACCTTAAGATCACAGGATACATTGCAACAAAAACCTGAATTGTAGTTTAAGAAACCTAAAATAAATAAATCCATTTAGAGTTAGCTAATCAATGCTATAAAACTAGATGACATACCCTTGGTCTGAAGTTGATGATCCTGTTGAGCTTGGCGATCAGGCAGGGTTTCCCATGCTTGAAGCCAAAGTTTTCATCGTGACCATCCAGACCAGAACAGGGTCCCAGCCAGGTACGCTTGAACCTGCAGGCCTTCCTCGCTCCAGCGTCACTCTCCAGCTCACCACGGTCCCTGTACGATGCAGGTAATTCTACAAGCACAGAGAGACACCTATTAGAGCAGACAATATAGACCAGACACAGCATAACTCAACCCTAACAGGGTACATTAATACACCACACACAGCATAACTAAACCCTAACAGGGTACATTAATACACCACACACAGCATAACTAAACCCTAACAGGGTACATTAATACACCACACACAGCATAACTAAACCCTAACAGGGTACATTAATACACCACACACAGCATAACTAAACCCTAACAGGGTACATTAATACACCACACACAGCATAACTAAACCATGGCATTTTTTTGCCTTTACCTCCATTATCTCACATCATTTGCTCACATTGTATATAGTCTTATTTTTTTCTACTGCATCATTGATTGTATGTTGTTTTACTCCATGTGTAACTCTGTGTTTTTGTATGTTGTCGAACTGCTTTGCTTTATCTTGGCCAGGTCGCAATTGTAAATGAGAACTTGTTCTCAACTTGCCTACCTGGTTAAATAAAGGTGAAATAAATAAAATAAATAAATAAAAAACCCTAACAGGGTACATTAATACATAACTAAACCCTAACAGGGTACATTAATACATAACTAAACCCTAACAGGGTACCTAAAAATGTTTAAGCCAGCGTGTGTGTTCTGTAAAAGCCTACAGAAGTAGTTTGTGTCTTCATAAAGTAACCTACACGACAACAACACCAGTTTAAAAATAACCCCACGTCAATGTACCAGACGTTAAACAATCATGTTTAACAATATTAAACACCCAACATAAATTCAATCAATCAGCCAATGATCAATCTGACATTATATTGCATATTGATTAAGCCATGCATATTCCTTCACTGCTATTCCAGACCTGCATCCCAGATGGGAACCTATTCCCTATTTAGTGCCCTGGTCAAAAAGGCTCCAGAGTGGCTCAGCAATCTAAGTCACCGCATCTCAGTGCTAGATGTGTCACTACAGACCCTGGTTCGATCCCGGGCTGTATAACTGCCGGCCGTGATCGGGAGTCCCATAGGGCGGTGCATAATTGGCCCAGCGTCGTCCGGGTTAGGGGACGGTTTGGCCGGGGTAGGCCGTCATAGGAAAACAATAATTTGTTCTTAACTGACTTGCTTAGTTAAATAAAGGTTACATAAATACAAGTAGTGCACTATAAAGGGAATATAGTGCCATTTGGGACTAGATATGGATAGTCTGTACTAGTCTGTACTAGTGTCTACTAGTGTCTACTAGTCTGTACTAGTGTCTACTAGTCTGTACTAGTGTCTACTAGTGTCTACTAGTCTGTACTAGTCTGTACTAGTGTCTACTAGTCTGTACTAGTGTCTACTAGTCTGTACTAGTGTCTACTAGTGTCAACTAGTGTCTACTAGTCCGTACTAGTGTCTACTAGTTTCTACTAGTGTCTACTAGTCTGTACTAGTGTCTACTAGTTTCTACTAGTCTGTACCAGTGTCTACTAGTCTGTACTAGTGTCTACTAGTGTCTACTAGTGTCTACTAGTGTCTACTAGTCTGTACTAGTGTCTACTAGTGTCTACTAGTCTGTACTAGTGTCTACTAGTCTGTACTAGTGTCTACTAGTTTCTACTAATCTGTACCAGTGTCTACTAGTCTGTACTAGTGTCTACTAGTGTCTACAAGTCCGTACTAGTGTCTACTAGTCTGTACTAGTGTCTACTAGTCTGTACTAGTGTCTACTAGTGTCTACTAGTCTGTACTAGTTTCTACTAGTCTGTACTAGTGTCTACTAGTGTCTACTAGTCTGTATCAGTGTTTACTAGTCTGTACTAGTGTCTACTAGTCTGTACTAGTGTCTACTAGTTTCTACTAGTCTGTACCAGTGTCTACTAGTCTGTACTAGTGTCTACTAGTCTGTACTAGTGTCTACTAGTGTCTACTAGTCCGTACTAGTGTCTACTAGTTTCTACTAGTCTGTACTAGTGTCTACTAGTGTCTACTAGTCTGTACTAGTGTCTACTAGTGTCTACTAGTCTGTACCAGTGTTTACTAGTCTGTACTAGTGTCTACTAGTGTCTACTAGTTTCTACTGGTCTGTACTAGTGTCTACTAGTCCGTACTAGTGTCTACTAGTTTCTACTGGTCTGTACTAGTGTCTACTACTGTCTACTAGTCTGTACTAGTGTCTACTAGTGTCTACTAGTTTCTACTGGTCTGTACCAGTGTCTACTAGTCTGTACTAGTGTCTACTAGTGTCTACTAGTGTCTACTAGCCTGTACTAGTGTCTACTAGTGTCTACTAGTTTCTACTGGTCTGTACTAGTGTCTACTAGTCTGTACTAGTGTCTACTAGTCTGTACTAGTGTCTACTAGTTTCTACTGGTCTGTACTAGTGTCTACTAGTCTGTACTAGTGTCTACTAGTCTGTACTAGTGTCTACTGGTGTCTACTAGTCTGTACTAGTGTCTACTACTCTGTACTAGTGTCTACTAGTCTGTACTAGTGTCTACTAGTCTGTACCAGTGTCTACTAGTCTGTACTAGTGTCTACTAGTTTCTACTGGTCTGTACTAGTGTCTACTAGTGTCTACTAGTCTGTACTAGTGTCTACTAGTGTCTACTGGTCTGTACTAGTGTTTACTAGTTTCTACTGGTCTGTACTAGTGTCTACTAGTGTCTACTAGTCTGTACTAGTGTCTACTAGTCTGTACTAGTGTCTACTGGTGTCTACTAGTCTGTACTAGTGTCTACTAGTCTGTACTAGTGTCTACTAGTCTGTACTAATGTCTACTTGTCTGTACCAGTGTCTACTAGTCTGTACTAGTGTCTACTAGTTTCTACTAGTCTGTACTAGTGTCTACTGGTCTGTACTAGTGTCTACTAGTCTGTACTAGTGTCTACTAGTTTCTACTGGTCTGTACTAGTGTCTACTAGTCTGTACTAGTGTCTACTAGTGTCTACTAGTCTGTACTAGTGTCTACTAGTTTCTACTGGTCTGTACTAGTGTCTACTAGTCTGTACTAGTGTCTACTAGTGTCTACTAGTCTGTACTAGTGTCTACTAGTCTGTACTAGTGTCTACTGGTGTCTACTAGTCTGTACTAGTGTCTACTAGTGTCTACTAGTCTGTACTAGTGTCTACTAGTCTGTACTAGTGTCTACTAGTCTGTACCAGTGTCTACTAGTGCCTACTAGTGTCTACTAGTTTCTACTAGTCTGTACTAGTGTCTACTAGTCTGTACTAGTGTCTACTAGTTTCTACTGGTCTGTACTAGTGTCTACTAGTGTCTACTAGTCTGTACCAGTGTCTACTAGTCTGTACTAGTGTCTACTAGTTTCTACTGGTCTGTACTAGTGTCTACTAGTTTCTACTGGTCTGTACTAGTGTCTACTAGTTTCTACTGGTCTGTACTAGTTTCTACTAGTCTGTACTAGTGTCTACTAGTCTGTAGTAGTGTCTACTAGTGTCTACTAGTTTCTACTGGTCTGTACTAGTGTCTACTAGTTTCTACTAGTCTGTACCAGTGTCTACTAGTCTGTACTAGTGTCTACTAGTCTGTACTAGTGTCTACTAGTCTGTACTAGTGTCTACTAGTGTCTACTCATTTCTACTAGTGTCTACTAGTCTGTACTAGTGTCTACTAGTCTGTACCAGTGTTTACTAGTCTGTACTAGTGTCTACTGGTCTGTACCAGTGTCTACTAGTGTCTACTAGTGTCTACTAGTCTGTACTAGTGTCTACTAGTGTCTACTAGTTTCTCCTGGTCTGTACCAGTGTCTACTAGTCTGTACTAGTGTCTACTAGTTTCTACTAGTTTCTACTTGTCTGTACTAGTGTCTACTAGTCTGTACTAGTGTCTACTAGTTTCTACTGGTCTGTACCAGTGTCTACTAGTCTGTACTAGTGTCTACTAGTTTCTACTAGTTTCTACTAGTGTCTACTAGTCTGTACTAGTGTCTACTAGTTTCTACTAGTGTCTACTAGTCTGTACTAGTGTCTACTAGTGTCTACTAGTGTCTACTAGTCTGTACCAGTGTCTACTAGTCTGTACTAGTGTCTACTAGTGTCTACTAGTCTGTACTAGTGTCTACTCATTTCTACTAGTTTCTACTAGTCTGTACTAGTGTCTACTAGGCTGTACTAGTTTCTACTAGTCTGTACTAGTGTCTACTAGTCTGTACTAGTGTCTACTAGTGTCTACTAGTCTGTACCAGTGTCTACTAATCTGTACTAGTGTCTACTAGTTTCTACTGGTCTGTACTAGTGTCTACTAGTTTCTACTGGTCTGTACTAGTGTCTACTAGTGTCTACTCGTTTCTACTAGTTTCTACTAGTCTGTACTAGTGTCTACTAGTTTCTACTGGTCTGTACTAGTGTCTACTAGTTTCTACTGGTCTGTACTTGCCTCCACAGTCTTCGTACTTGTTCTGGTCCGTCTGCCTCTCCTCATCGTACATCTCCAGGAAGTTCTTGATGCTCGTGGTGTACTTCTGATACGTCTCCACATCGTTGATATTGTAAGAGATCTCAAACTTTTCAGAGCGTGGGGTGTGGGATAGACCTGTAGGTAGACAACACACTGGGTCAGTATGGATGATAGACCTGTAGGTAGACAACACACTGGGTCAGTATGGATGATAGACCTGTAGGTAGACAACACACTGGGTTAGTATGGATGATAGACCTGTAGGTAGACAACACACTGGGTTAGATGGATGATAGACCTGTAGGTAGACAACACACTGGGTCAGTATGGATGATAGACCTGTAGGTAGACAACACACTGGGTCAGTATGGATGATAGACCTGTAGGTAGACAACACACTGGGTCAGTATGGATGATAGACCTGTAGGTAGACAACACACTGGGTTAGTATGGATGATAGACCTGTAGGTAGACAACACACTGGGTTAGATGGATGATAGACCTGTAGGTAGACAACACACTGGGTCAGTATGGATGATAGACCTGTAGGTAGACAACACACTGGGTCAGTATGGATGATAGACCTGTAGGTAGACAACACACTGGGTCAGTATGGATGATAGGCCTGTAGGTAGACAACACACTGGGTCAGTATGGATGATAGACCTGTAGGTAGACAACACACTGGGTCAGTATGGATGATAGACCTGTAGGTAGACAACACACTGGGTTAGTATGGATGATAGGCCTGTAGGTAGACAACACACTGGGTCAGTATGGATGATAGACCTGTAGGTAGACAACACACTGGGTCAGTATGGATGATAGACAACACACTGGGTTAGTATGGATGATAGACCTGTAGGTAGACAACACACTGGGTTAGTATGGATGATAGACCTGTAGGTAGACAACACACTGGGTTAGTATGGATGATAGACCTGTAGGTAGACAACACACTGGGTTAGTATGGATGATAGACCTGTAGGTAGACAACACACTGGGTTAGTATGGATGATAGACCTGTAGGTAGACAACACACTGGGTCAGTATGGATGATAGACCTGTAGGTAGACAACACACTGGGTTAGTATGGATGGTAGACCTGTAGGTAGACAACACACTGGGTTAGAATGGATGATAGACCTGTAGGTAGACAACACACTGGGTCAGTATGGATGATAGACAACACACTGGGTTAGTATGGATGATAGACCTGTAGGTAGACAACACACTGGGTTAGTATGGATGATAGACCTATAGGTAGACAACACACTGGGTCAGTATGGATGATAGACCTGTAGGTAGACAACACACTGGGTTAGTATGGATGATAGACCTCTAGGTAGACAACACACTGGGTTAGTATGGATGATAGACAACACACTGGGTTAGTATGGATGATAGACAACACACTGGGTTAGTATGGATGATAGACCTGTAGGTGGAGAGGGTATTAAATAGGGCTATAGAGGAAGAACTGCCAGGTGGAGAGGGTATTAAATAGGGCTATAGAGGAAGTACTGCCAGGTGGAGAGGGTATTAAATAGGGCTATAGAGGAAGTACTGCCAGGTGGGGAGGGTATTAAATAGGGCTATAGAGGAAGTACTGCCAGGTGGAGAGGGTATTAAATAGGGCTATAGAGGAAGTACTGCCAGGTGGAGAGGGTATTAAATAGGGCTATAGAGGAAGTACTGCCAGGTGGAGAGGGTATTAAATAGGGCTATAGAGGAAGTACTGCCAGGTGGAGAGGGTATTAAATAGGGCTATAGAGGAAGTACTGCCAGGTGGAGAGGGTATTAAATAGGGCTATAGAGGAAGTACTGCCAGGTGGAGAGGGTATTAAATAGGGCTATAGAGGAATTACTGCCAGGTGGAGAGGGCATAAATTGGGTCATACTATGTATTTATTTGGACAGTGACGCTAAAACTTTTCATTTGGCTCTATACTCCAGCATTTTGGATTTGAGATAAAAAAAAATATATATATATCTGAAGCGACAGTACAAAATGTCCTATTTTATTTTAGGGTATTTTTATACATACAGTGGGAAGTTTACATACACTTAGGTTGGAGTCAATAAAACTTGTTTTTCAACCACTCCACAAATTTCTTGTTAACAAACTATAGTTTTGGCAAGTCAGTTAGGACATCTACTTTGTGCATGACACAAGTCATTTTTCCAACAATTCTTTACAGACAGATTATTTCACTTATAATTCACTGTATCACAATTCCAGTGGGTCAGATGTTTACATACACTAAGTTGACTGTGCCTTTAAACAGTTTGGAAATTTCCAGAAAATGATGTCATGGCTTTAGAAGCTTCTGATAGGCTAATTGACATAATTTGAGTCAATTGGAGGTGTACCTGTGGATGTATTTCAAGGCCTACCTTCAAACTCAGTGCCTCTTTGCTTGACATGGGAAAATCAAAAGAAATCAGCCAAGGCCTCAGAAGAAAAATTGTGGACCTCCACAAGTCTGGTTCATCCTTGGGAGCAATTTCCAAATGCCTGAAGGTACCACGTTCATCTGTACAAACAATAGTACGCAAGTATAAACACCATGGGACCACGCAGCCGTCATACCGCTCAGGAAGGAGGCGCATTCTGTCTCCTAGAGATGAACGTACTTTGGTGCGAAAAGTGCAAATCAATCCCAGAACAACAGCAAGTGACCTTGTGAAGATGCTGGAGGAAACAGGCACAAAAGTATCTATATCCACAGTAAAACGAGTCCTATATCGACATAACCTGAAAGGCCGCTCAGCAAGGAAGAAGCCACTGCTCCAAAACCGCCATAAAAAAGCCAGACTACGGTTTGCAACTGCACATGGGGACAAAGATTGTACTTTTGGAGAAATGTCCTCTGGTCTGATGAAACAAAAATAGAACTGATTGGCCATAATGACCATCGTTATGTTTGGAGGAAAAAGGGGGAGGCTTGCAAGCCGAAGAACACCATCCCAACCATGAAGCACGGGGGTGGCAGCATCATGTTGTGGGGGTGCTTTGCTGCAGGAGGGACTGGTGCACTTCACAAAATAGATAGCATCATGAGGAAGGAAAATTTTGTGGATATTTTGAAGCAACATCTCAAGACATCAGTCAGGAAGTTAATGCTTGGTCGCAAATGGGTCTTCCAAATGGACAATGACCACAAGCATACTTCCAAAGTTGTGGCAAAATGGCTTACGGACAACAAAGTCAAGGTATTGGAGTGGCCATCACAAAGCCCTGACCTCAATCCCATAGAAAATTTGTGGGCAGAACTGAAAAAGCGTGTGCGAGCAAGGAGGCCTACAAACCTGACTCAGTTACACCAGCTCTGTCAGGAGGAATGGGCCAAATTCACCCAACTTATTGTGGGAAGCTTGTGGAAGGCTACCTGAAACGTTTGACCCAAGTTAAACAATTTAAAGGCAATGCTACCAAATACTTATTGAGTGTATGTAAACTTCTGACCCACTGGGAATGTAATGAAAGAAATAAAAGCTGACATAAATCATTCTCTCTACTATTATTCTGACATTTCACATTCTTAAAATAAAGTGGTGATCCTAACTGACCTAAGACAGGGAATTTTTACTAGGCTTAAATGTCAAGAATTGTGAAAAACTGAGTTTAAATGTATTTGGCTAAGGTGTATGTAAACTTCCGACTTCAACTGTATCTGTTTTACTGTTTAGAAATGAAAGCACTTTGTCACCATTTTTTGTTTGTGATATATAGCGAATGTGCCCACTTTGGTAATGGCACATGAGCTCTAGGCAACAGCTGGCAGATACAGTGTTGGCAAAGCCTACATAATGACATTATAATGGACAAAAGAGCGAGGTTATTTTAATTTGTCCAACGGCAGCCCAGCATCGATCATCGTGTCACCAGAATAAGACCCTGGATATTTATTGAAAAGGAGCATCAAGCTCACAGTGCACTTTCACCACCCTGTGCAGTTCATCATAACTTATTTTATCTGTAGCCTCAAAATAATCCGAAACACAGCCAAAACAAACAGCAATAGCATCCAACAAGTTTGTAGAGTCAAATCAAATTCAATTTTAATTTTATTTGTCAAATGCGCCGAAACAACTGGTTAGACTTTACTGGGAAATGCTTGCTTACATAATAATAAATAAAATACACAAGAATGGAGTTAAATACAGGGAGTACCAGATCAATGTGGAGCTATATACAGGGAGTACCAGTACCAGATCAATGTGGAGCTATATACAGGGAGTACCAGTACCAGATCAATGTAGAGCTATATACAGGGAGTACCAGTACCAGATCAATGTGGAGCTATATACAGGGAGTACCAGTACCAGATCAATGTAGAGCTATATACAGGGAGTACCAGTACCAGATCAATGTGGAGCTATATACAGGGAGTACCAGTACCAGATCAATGTGGAGCTATATACAGGGAGTACCAGTACCAGATCAATGTGGAGCTATATACAGGAAGTACCAGATCAATGTGGAGCTATATACAGGGAGTATCAGATCAATGTGGAGCTATATACAGGGAGTACCAGTACCAGATCAATGTAGAGCTATATACAGGGAGTACCAGTACCAGATCAATGTAGAGCTATATACAGGGAGTACCAGTACCAGATCAATGTGGAGCTTAATACAGGGAGTACCAGTACCAGATCAATGTGGAGCTATATACAGGGAGTACCAGTACCAGATCAATGTGGAGCTATATACAGGAAGTACCAGATCAATGTGGAGCTATATACAGGGAGTACCAGATCAATGTGGAGCTATATACAGGGAGTACCAGATCAATGTGGAGCTATATACAGGAAGTACCAGATCAATGTGGAGCTATATACAGGAAGTACCAGATCAATGTGGAGCTTTATACAGGAAGTACCAGATCAATGTGGAGCTTTATACAGGAAGTACCAGATCAATGTGGAGCTATATACAGGGAGTACCAGATCAATGTGGAGCTATATACAGGAAGTACCAGATCAATGTGGAGCTATATACAGGAAGTACCAGTACCAGATCAATGTGGAGCTATATACAGGAAGTACCAGATCAATGTGGAGCTATATACAGGGAGTACCAGATCAATGTGGAGCTATATACAGGAAGTACCAGATCAATGTGGAGCTATATACAGGAAGTACCAGATCAATGTGGAGCTATATACAGGAAGTACCAGATCAATGTGGAGCTATATACAGGAAGTACCAGTACCAGATCAATGTGGAGCTATATACAGGAAGTACCAGATCAATGTGGAGCTATATACAGGAAGTACCAGTACCAGATCAATGTGGAGCTATATACAGGGAGTACCAGTACCAGATCAATGTGGAGCTATATACAGGGAGTACCAGATCAATGTGGAGCTATATACAGGGAGTACCAGATCAATGTGGAGCTATATACAGGGAGTACCAGATCAATGTAGAGCTATATACAGGAAGTACCAGATCAATGTAGAGCTATATACAGGAAGTACCAGTACCAGATCAATGTGCAGTGGTACGAGGTCTTTGAGGTAGATATGTACATAAGGAATGTCTCTCCTGCTCTTGATAAAGTCATTGCCTGTGAGGAAAATGGGACCAAAATTACACTTTTGACTATATGTAATATAATTCAAGTGAATTTGTACTTGAGAAGGGGACACCTAGTTAATTGCACAACTGAATGCATTCAACTGAAATGTGTCTTCCCTCTGAATCAGAGAGGTGGTGGGTGTGGGGGGGATGCCTTAATCAACACCATCAGCATCTGGAGAGCAGTTGTTGTTTGGGGTTAACTACCAGTTTGTGGATTTCAACCAGCGATCCTTTGGTTAATGATGCACTACTCTTAACCACTAGGCTACCTTCCTGGGGGGGGACTATCCTGGTGGGGGACTATCCTGGTGGGGGACTATCCTGGTGGGGGACTATCCTGGTGGGACTATCCTGGTGGGACTATCCTGGTGGGGGACTATCCTGGTGGGGGACTATCCTGGTGGGGGACTATCCTGGTGGGGACTATCCTGGTGGGACTATCCTGGGGGGGTCTATCCTGGTGGGACTATCCTGGTGGGGGACTATCCTGGTGGGACTATCCTGGGGGGGACTATCCTGGGGGGGACTATCCTGGTGGGACTATCCTGGTGGGACCTATCCTGGTGGGACTATCCTGGGGGGGACTATCCTGGTGGGGACTATCCTGGGGGGGACTATCCTGGTGGGACTATCCTGGTGGGACTATCCTGGGGGGCTATCCTGGTGGGACTATCCTGGTGGGACTATCCTGGTGGGGACTATCCTGGTGGGGACTATCCTGGTGGGACTATCCTGGTGGGGACTATCCTGGTGGGACTATCCTGGTGGGGGACTATCCTGGTGGGACTATCCTGGTGGGACTATCCTGGTGGGGGACTATC
>NC_042978.1:50514840-50592340 GCF_901001165.1 Salmo trutta | reverse complement strand
CTATAAAGCAGTATGGAGCAGTATAAAGCAGTATAAAGCAGTATAAAGCAGTATAAGCAGTATAAATCAGTATGGAGCAGTATAAATCAGTATAAGCAGTATAAAGCAGTATAAAGCAGTATAAAGCAGTATAAGCAGTATAAATCAGTATGGAGCAGTATAAATCAGTATAAGCAGTATAAATCAGTATAAGCAGTATAAAGCAGTATAAGCAGTACAAATCAGTATAAGCAGTATAAATCAGTATAAGCAGTATAAATCAGTATAAGCAGTATAAAGCAGTATAAAGCAGTATAAATCAGTATGGAGCAGTATAAACAGTATAAGCAGTATAAAGCAGTATAAGCAGTATAAATCAGTATAAGCAGTATAAATCAGTATAAGCAGTATAAATCAGTATAAAGCAGTATAAAGCAGTATGGAGCAGTATAAATCAGTATAAGCAGTATAAATCAGTATAAGCAGTATAAAGCAGTATAAAGCAGTATAAATCAGTATGGAGCAGTATAAAGCAGTATAAATCAGTGTGGAGCAGTATAAAGCAGTATAAAGCAGTATGGAGCAGTATAAAGCAGTATAAAGCAGTATAAATCAGTATGGAGCAGTATAAATCAGTATAAGCAGTATAAAGCAATATAAAGGATATTGCCTGAAGCGGCATAAAGCAGTATAAAGCAGTATAAGCAGTATAAATCAGTATAAAGCATTATAAATCAGTATAAGCAGTATAAAGCAGTATAAGCAGTATAAGCAGTATAAAGCATTATAAATCAATATAAGCACTATAAAGCAGTATGGAGCAGTATAAAGCAGTATAAATCAGTATGGAGCAGTATAAATCAGTATGGAGCAGTATAAAGCAGTATAAACAGTATAAAGCAGTATAAAGCAGTATAAGCAGTATAAAGCAGTATAAATCAGTATGGAGCAGTATAAATCAGTATGGAGCAGTATAAATCAGTATGGAGCAGTATAAAGCAGTATAAACAGTATAAAGCAGTATAAAGCAGTATGGAGCAGTATAAAGCAGTATAAATCAGTATGGAGCAGTATAAATCAGTATGGAGCAGTATGGAGCAGTATAAACAGTATAAAGCAGTATAAAGCAGTATAAGCAGTATAAATCTGTATAAGCAGTATAAATCAGTATAAACAGTATAAAGCAGTATAAGCAGTATAAATCAGTATAAGCAGTATAAGCAGTATAAAGCATTATAAATCAATATAAGCACTATAAATCAGTATGGAGCAGTATAAATCAGTATGGAGCAGTATAAAGCAGTATAAGCAGTATAAAGCATTATAAATCAATATAAGCACTATAAATCAGTATGGAGCAGTATAAAGCAGTATAAGCAGTATGGAGCAGTATAAATCAGTATAAGCAGTATAAAGCAGTATAAACAGTATAAAGCAGTATAAAGCAGTATAAGCAGTATAAAGCAGTATAAATCAGTATAAGCAGTATAAAGCAGTATAAAGCAGTATAAAGCAGTATAAAGCAGTATAAGCAGTATAAATCTGTATAAGCAGTATAAATCAGTATAAACAGTATAAAGCAGTATAAGCAGTATAAATCAGTATAAGCAGTATAAATCAGTATGGAGCAGTATAAAGCAGCATAAAGCAGTATAAAGCAGTATAAAGCAGTTTAAATCAGCATGGAGCAGTATAAAGCAGTATAAATCAGTATAAATCAGCATGGAGCAGTATAAAGCAGCATAAAGCAGTATAAATCAGGATAAGCAGTATAAAGCAGTATAAATCAACATGGAGCAGTATAAAGCAGTATAAATCAGTATAAAGCAGCATAAAGCAGTATATGGTGAGTAGAGCAGTCTTTACCTGGTGGGGCGACTCTGTCCTGGTAGGTGGGTTTGTAGTTACTAAGGGTTAGCAGCAGGGCCTGGATGGTCCCAATGAAAATCCCAGCCAAGCATCCATAGAAGATCAGGTAGAACAACAAGATTTTAACTGTGGAGAGAAAGACAAGGGTTAAATTACAAATGGACATATACTGTACATTAGTAGTAGATTATGTACTGATGTAGTTTATTAGCAGATCCCCATGAATGGGTGAATGGGTGAAGGAGATCTTGAGGTGACTTGACAGTAATACTCCATCTTTCCCCAACATCCTGATATAGATCAAATCAAATCAAATGTATTTATATAGCCCTTCTTACATCAGCTGATATCTCAAAGTGCTGTACAGAAACCCAGCCTAAAACCCCCAGACAGCAAGCAATGCAGGTGTAGAAGTACAATGGCTAGGAAAAACTCCCTAGAAAGGCTGGAACCTAGGAAGAAACCTAGAGAGGAACCAGGCTATGAGGGGTGGCCAGTCCTCTTCTGGCTGTGCTGGGTGGAGATTAGAAACCTAGAGAGGAACCAGGCTATGAGGGGTGGCCAGTCCTCTTCTGGCTGTGCCAGGTGGAGATTAGAAACCTAGAGAGGAACCAGGCTATGAGGGGTGGCTAGGAAAAACTCCCTAGAAAGGCCAAAACCTAGGAAGAAACCTAGAGAGGAACCAGGCTATGAGGGGTGGCCAGTCCTCTTCTGGCTGTGCCAGGTGGAGATTAGAAACCTAGAGAGGAACCAGGCTATGAGGGGTGGCCAGTCCTCTACTGGCTGTACTGGGTAGACCAGAGGAACCAGGCTATGAGGCGTGGCCAGTCCTAGATTCATCCTACCAGGTCCCCTTTAAACATTCTGTCTAAATTGATTCTAACTGGATATTCCAGTCTTAGAATACGGTGTTGGTGCTTTCAGGAAAGCTTCCCTACCAGGGAGAAACTCTACAGAAAGCTTCCCTACCAGGGAGAAACTCTACAGAAAGCTTCCCTACCAGGGAGAAACTCTACAGAAAGCTTCCCTACCAGGGAGAAACTCTACAGAAAGCTTCCCTAGCAGGGAGAAACTCTACAGAAAGCTTCCCTACCAGGGAGAAACTCTACATGAAAACCACCATTAGACGTTTCACTGACAGGCTGCTGAATGGAACACGTCTGGGTTTTACAGGCTGCTGAATGGAACACGTCTGGGTTTTACAGGCTGCTGAATGGAACACGTCTGGGTTTTACAGGCTGCTGAATGGAACACGTCTGGGTTTTACAGGCTGCTGAATGGAACACGTCTGGGTTTTACAGGCTGCTGAACGGAACACGTCTGGGTTTTACAGGCTGCTGAATGGAACACGTCTGGGTTTTACAGGCTGCTGAATGGAACACGTCTGGGTTTTACAGGCTGCTGAACGGAACACGTCTGGGTTTTACAGGCTGCTGAACGGAACACGTCTGGGTTTTACAGGCTGCTGAATGGAACACGTCTGGGTTTTACAGGCTGCTGAATGGAACACGTCTGGGTTTTACAGGCTGCTGAATGGAACACGTCTGGGTTTTACAGGCTGCTGAATGGAACACGTCTGGGTTTTACAGGCTGCTGAACGGAACACGTCTGGGTTTTACAGGCTGCTCAATGGAACACGTCTGGGTTTTACAGGCTGCTGAATGGAACACGTCTGGGTTTTACAGGCTGCTGAATGGAACACGTCTGGGTTTTACAGGCTGCTGAATGGAACACGTCTGGGTTTTACAGGCTGCTGAATGGAACACGTCTGGGTTTTACAGGCTGCTGAATGGAACACGTCTGGGTTTTACAGGCTGCTGAATGGAACACGTCTGGGTTTTACAGGCTGCTGAATGGAAGACGTCTGGGTTTTACAGGCTGCTGAATGGAACACGTCTGGGTTTTACAGGCTGCTGAATGGAACACGTCTGGGTTTTACAGGCTGCTGAATGGAACACGTCTGGGTTTTACAGGCTGCTCAATGGAACACGTCTGGGTTTTACAGGCTGCTGAATGGAACACGTCTGGGTTTTACAGGCTGCTGAATGGAACACGTCTGGGTTTTACAGGCTTCTGAATGGAACACGTCTGGGTTTTACAGGCTGCTGAACGGAACACGTCTGGGTTTTACAGGCTGCTGAATGGAACACGTCTGGGTTTTACAGGCTGCTGAATGGAACACGTCTGGGTTTTACAGGCTGCTGAATGGAACACGTCTGGGTTTTACAGGCTGCTGAATGGAACACGTCTGGGTTTTACAGGCTGCTGAATGGAACACGTCTGGGTTTTACAGGCTGCTGAATGGAACACGTCTGGGTTTTACAGGCTGCTGAATGGAACACGTCTGGGTAACATCTCACAGCAAGAACTGGCAAATCTGGTGCAGTCCATGAGGAGGAGATGAACTGCTGTACTTAATGCAGCTGGTGGCCACACCAGATACTGACTGTTACTTTTGATTTTGACACATTATTCCATTTCTGTTAGTCACATGTCTGTGGAACTTGTTCAGTTTATGTCTCAGTTGTTGAATCTTGTTATGTTCATACAAAAAACACTTCTCTACTCTACACTTTTCTATTCTCCCTCTACTCTAACTCTACACTTCTCTACTCTAAAGCTACACTTCTCTACTCTAACTCTACACTTCAATACTCCAACTCTACAATGCTCTACTCTAAAGCTACACTTCTCTACTCTAAAGCTACACTTCTCTACTCTAACTCTACACTTCTCTACTCTACACTTCTCTACTCTAACTCTACAATGCTCTACTCTAAAGCTACACATCTCTACTCTAAAGCTACACTACTCTACTCTAACTACACTTCTCTACTCCAACTCTACAATGCTCTACTCTAAAGCTACACTTCTCTACTCTAACTCTACAATGCTCTACTCTAAAGCTACACTTCTCTACTCTAAAGCTACACTACTCTACTCTACCCTTCTCTACTCTAACTCTACAATGCTCTACTCTAAAGCTACACTTCTCTACTCTAACTCTACATCCGCTTTGTGTTGAACTGAATCTCATTGACCTCTCATGATGCAGTAATAACGTAGGGCAACAACACTATCAGTCACTATGGGTCTTTGTCAACAGTTACCAGTCCCTCTCCTCTGTCAGCCTCATTTACAAACATCCCTAAACTCACACCTCACCTCACCTCACCTCACCTCACCTCCCCTCCCCCACCACCAACCCAGCCGGCAGGCAGGCAGGCAGAGACAGGTGTGGCTAGACAAGCAGGCAGGCAGAGACAGGTGTGGCTAGACAAGCAGGCAGGCAGAGACAGGTGTGGCTAGACAAGCAGGCAGGCAGAGACAGGTGTGGCCAGACAAGCAGGCAGGCAGAGACAGGTGTGGCTAGACAAGCAGGCAGGCAGAGACAGGTGTGGCTAGACAAGTTCATTTCTTTCCCTGCTTGTGAAGGTGACCACCTGGCATGTAGTAAATCAACCCATGTTTTCAGTAGTTAATAACTGTTTAACCATGTAGAGGTGTAGATAACTACTGAAACTACTTTTTTTTAGGCAACAGATTTACCTCATTTTCACTTGTAATCATCTTTTTTTGTGTGTTTAATAGGATAAATGAAGCATTCGGTCAACATCTGACTACAGAGTGATCTGTTCTTGCAATTTGTATTCTATGACATTTCAGATTTAGATATGATCATTGTTCACAAAGTAGTTTGAAGTAACTTTAGTTACAAAATATGATTTACTTAAGGGTAGCTTCTTCCAGTGAGAAGTAATTGATAGCTTGGTAAACTATACTTTCAGAGTAGCTTCCCCAACACTGATTACAACACAACCAGTGACTAAACAATCTACAGGAAAAAACATTTCATATTGCATTGTGTGTGTGTGAAAGAGCTGCAAACAAATCACATTTAAGGTGACTATAGGCCAATTCTGTTTTTAACATGTATCTTTACTTAACTAGGCAAGTCAGTTAAGAACAAATTCCCCAGATAAACCTGGGGCCAATTGTGATACAGCCTGGAATCGAACCAGTGTCTGTAGTGATGCCTCTAGCACTTCCCGAAGTTTATTAATTTATTAGTCTCTCAACTCCATGCTTTTCTTCCACACCCACGACCAGGCTAAACTGCTCACGGTGACTTACTCAATTCAGACCATTATCTCTGACTCTCTTGTACAAGGTGAGCATTATCAAGTGTTAAACATCTACATTTTATTCATAAACCTTACTAGTTTAATTGGCCAATAGGAGACTTGTTGAATTCAAATTTTCTCTCTCTCTCTCTCTCTCTCTCTCTCCCCCTCCCTCCCTCCCTCCCCCAGAGCAGCGGTCGGGGAAGACAGACATGGCTTCCTGTTGTGAATGGACAACTCCGACATTTCTCAAGGCAGGCAGCACAGAGATTGATGAGATGATCTGTATTGTACGTTTAAGGAGTATTGGTAAAAGGGGGTATTACACTGTCATTGGTTACAAGTGTCACCAAAATACAGAACCTTTTCTTTGACGATGATCAATTGTGATTTGATGCAACAATGAGATGGTGCCATTCAGCCAGCCCAGTCATATATACTATATATATATGGCTCTGAGGCAGACTAGCCAAAGGTTTATCCACGCGTCATAACCACACAATTTGAGCTTTTACTTCTAAAAATTCGCCTTTCCAGAAACAAAGTCTCTCACTGTTTCAGCTTGCTATAGACCTCCTTCTGCCCCCAGCTGTGCCCTCGAAACCATATGTGAATTGATTGCCCCCCATCTATCTTCTGAGCTCGTGCTACTAGCTGACCTAAACTGGGACATGCTGAACACCCCGGCCATCCTACAATCTAAACTTGATGCCCTCAATCTCACACAAATTATCAATGAATCTACCAGGTACAACCCCAAAGCAGTAAACACCGGCACCCTCATAGATATCATCCTAACCAACCTGCCCTCTAAATACACCTCTGCTGTTTTCAACCAAGATCTCAGCGATCACTGCCTCATTGCCTGCATCCGTAATGGGTCAGCGGTCAAACGACCTCCACTCATCACTGTCAAACGCTCCCTGAAACACTTCAGCGAGCAGGCCTTTCTAATCGACCTGGCCCTGGTATCCTGGAAGGATATTGACCTCATCCCGTCAGTAGAGGATGCCTGGTTATTTTTTTTAAATGCCTTCCTCTCCATCTTAAATAAGCATGCCCCTTTCAAGAAATTTAGAACCAGGAACAGATATAGCCCTTGGTTCTCCCCAGACCTGACTGCCCTTAACCAACACAAAAATATCCTGTGGCGTTCTGCATTAGCATCGAACAGCCCCCGTGATATGCAACTTTTCAGGGAAGTTAGGACAAATATACACAGGCAGTTAGAAAAGCCAAGGCTAGCTTTTTCAAACAGAAATTTGCATCCTGTAGTACAAACTCAAAAAAGTTCTGGGACATTGTAAAGTCCATGGAGAATAAGAGCACCTCCTCCCAGCTGCCCACTGCACTGAGGATAGAAAACACTGTTACCACCGATAAATCCACTATAATTGAGAATTTCAATAAGCTGGCCATGCTTTCCACCTGGTTACCCCTACCCCGGTCAACAGCCAGGCACCTCCCACAGCTACTCGCCCAAGCCTTCCCCATTTCTCCTTCTCCCAAATCCAGTCAGCTGATGTTCTGAAAGATCTGTAAAATCTGGACCCCTACAAATCAGCCGGGCTAGATAATCTGGAAACTTTCTTTCTAAAATTATCTGCCGAAATTGTTGCAACCCCTATTACTAGCCTGTTCAACCTCTCTTTCGTATCGTCTGAGATTCCCAAAGATTGGAAAGCAGCTGCTGTCATCCCCCTTTTCAAAGGAGGGGACACTCTTGACCCAAACTGCTACAGACCTATATCCATCCTACCCTGCCTTTCTAAAGTCTTTGAAAGCCAAGTCAACAAACAGATTACCAACCATTTCGAATCCCACCGTACCTTCTCCGCTATGCAATCTGATTTCAGAGCTGGTCACAGGTGCACCTCAGCCACGCTCAAGGTCCTAAACGACATCATAACCGCCATCGATAAGAGACATTACTGTGCAGGCGTATTCATCGACCTGGCCAAGGCTTTCGACTCTGTCAATCACCACATTCTTATTGGCAGACATGACAGCCTTGGTTTCTCAAATGACTGCCTCGCCTGGTTCACCAACTACTTCTCTGATAGAGTTCAATGTGTCAAATCGGAGGGCCTGTTGTCCGGACCTCTGGCAGTCTCTATGGGGTTGCCACAGGGTTCAATTCTCGGGCCAACTCCCTTCTCTGTATATATCAATGATGTTGCTCTTGCTGCTGGTGAGTCTCTGATCCACCTCTATGCAGACGATACCATTCTGTGTACTTCTGGCCCTTCATTGGACACTGTGTTAACTAACCTCCAGACGAGCTTCAATGCCATACAACTCTCCTTCCGTGGCCTCCAACTGCTCTTAAACGCAAGTAAAACTAAATGCATGCTATTCAATCGATCACTACCCGCACCTGCCCGCCCGTCCAGCATCACTGCTCTGGATAGTTCTGATTTTGAATATATGGACAACTACAAATACCTGGGTGTCTGGTTAGACTGTAAACTCTCCTTCCAGACTCACATTAAGCATCTCCAATCCAAAATTAAATCTAGAATCGGCTTCCTATATCGCAACAAAGCATCCTTCACTCATGCTGCCAAACATACTCTAGTAAAACTGACCATCCTACCGATCCTCGACTTCGGCGATGTCATTTACAAAATAGCCTCCAACCCTCTACTCAGCAAACTGGATGCAGTCTATCACAGTGCCATCCGTTTTGTCACCAAAGCCCCATATATTACCCACCACTGTGACCTGTACGCTCTCGTTGGCTGGCCCTCGCTTCATACTCATCACCAAACCCACTGGCTCCAGGTCATCTACAAGACCCTGCTAGGTAAAGCCCCGCCTTATCTCAGCTCACTGGTCACCATAGCAGCTCCCACCTGTAGCACGCGCTCCAGCAGGTATATCTCTCTGGTCACCCCCAAAGCCAATTCCTCCTTTGGCCGTCTCTCCTTCCAGTTCTCTGCTGCCAATGACTGGAACGAACTGCAAAAATCACTGAAGCTGGAGACTCATATCTCCCTCACTAGCTTTAAGCACCAGCTGTCAGAGCAGCTCACAGATCACTGCACCTGTCCATAGCCCATCTGTAAACAGCCCATCTATCTACCTACCTCATCCCCATACTGTATTTATTTATTTATCTTGCTCCTTTGCACCACAGTATCTCTACTTGCACATTCATCTTCTGCACATCTACCATTCCAGTGTTTAATTGTTATATTGTAATTACTTTGCCACCATGGCCTATTTATTGCCTTAACTTACCTTGTTTGGACTCACTGTATTTAGACTTTTTGTTTTCTTTCTTCTACTGTATTATTGACTGTATGTTTGTTTTACTCCATGTGTAACTCTGTGTTGTTGTATGTTGTCGAACTGCATTGCTTTATCTTGGCCAGGTCGCAATTGTAAATGAGAACTTGTTCTCAACTGGCCAACCTGGTTAAATAAAGGACTTGTTCTCAACTGGCCTACCTGGTTAAATAAAGGACTTGTTCTCAACTGGCCTACCTGGTTAAATAAAGGACTTGTTCTCAACTGGCCTACCTGGTTAAATAAAGGACTTGTTCTCAACTGGTCTACCTGGTTAAATAAAGGACTTGTTCTCAACTGGCCTACCTGGTTAAATAAAGGACTTGTTCTCAACTGGCCTACCTGGTTAAATAAAGGTGAAATAAATAAATAAAATAAATACAAAATGTGGTCATACTGGCGCTCGATAATACAGAGGGGGGTAGTTTATGTAGACAAACACAGAGTACACGCCAGAAAACCTTTTGCTTTCAAAACGTAGATCATTTAATTGAGCTTCTGAATTCAATAAAACCATTCGGAGATGAGCAACAGTTTTGAGAAATAAACCTAAAACTTTTCAGTAACAAGCACTATTTGAGGTGGCAGAATTCAGGAAACTGACAATCGTTGTTCCTGTCACCCACTAGAGCTCGTCGTTTAAATGTGTATTTTTCTCCTTATTGTGAAATCCTTCGGTAATAATCGTCCTTGTGGCAGAAAACAAACGGTAGGCTCTGTGGAGTGGAGGAAGACAACGAGCTAAACAGCAGATTGGCAGCAGTAGCTGTCTGCTAAGAGAAACTTTTCTTTGGGGCCCTGGAGAGAAACCATGTGTCGTCAGCTTCCTCTTCCTATATAGAAAAAGCGCCGAGATAAAACCAAATGTTCATCATAATAAAACACACCTACCGAAACACGTCTCCCGCTCGATTACCGAGCGAAACCGTACAAATCTAACGTCGATGCCACCGTGTTACGTTACAAGCTCACCGGGAGAGCAGGAAAAGTCGTTTATTGGTAAATCAATGCTCATTGTTTCCCACATTTACATGAGATTATCTCTAGTCCAGAACAACGACAGCAGGTTTAACGGACTGATCACCTTGACTAACCTTCAACTATGATGCCTATGAAACATCAAGTATTAGGATAAAAACACCTCATTACCGACGTTATGGATGTTCCCCTGTCATTGTGAAACATTATTTTGTTCAAAAGAAACTAGTTGATATTCGTCAACTTGATCGTGTGTATGTGGACTAACTATGTGACTAACAAGCCATTTTGGCACCCCGGTCCCCATGTTAGTTGCAATCCAACCCTCCGGTATGTATCCCAGTTATCAGTTATCTATATGTCCTTCACAATGACCTCTTCCTTTCACTAACGGATCGATCCCGAACAGGGACATAAATAACGTTCTCTGGACCTACAAGTATATATGAAAACGACGTTTTAGACGGTCCGGATTTTATTCGTTACGTTTAATTGTAATCTTATCTCGTCGATAGGTTAGTATGGTTCTTTTACACATTAGTTCATAGTCTATTTCACAGTTAATTCATTGAATGTGTGTTTTTTTTCGTGTACTTTTCCATTGAAAGTGAAAGTCACGATGCTACAAGTCAAATCTAACTGGGTCTGTATTTTGTCAATCAAGAAATGGGAGAGAGTCTGGAAACCTCCGTGATGTTACAATATTCAGAGGAATACACGGACAGCTTCTGGAAACAGAGCTCGGACACTTACCATTCTTTATCCCCGAGTTAATATCCCCTTCTCCCCTCCAAAAAGTAGCTTATTACGGATGTATGTACTTACACCAACTGCCACCAGTGCGTCCTAGAAACTCCTTCCTTTCCGAGTTCCACAGAAAGCTCTTCCATCCACCGTCTCCATCTTTATTTGCCGACATATTCTTTTTTTTTTGCTTTTTAATATCACTTTTCAATTAAGGTGCTCTAATGGGCTTAGGTACCAGATTCCCAAACTGTCCCCTTGTACAGAACAGTAAAAGGACCGCGTCGTACCCGGCTCTCCCTATTGTACCGCACACTATTTCTTCTCTTACGGTAACCGACTCCGCCCGCGAACTCTTGTAATAAGTTACCTACAAAGAGAAGGCGGGGAGGGCTAAACTCTCTGGCAAATCACAAACAGTCATCGGTTTGCGTAAGAATCGTATGCAGGGGGTGTGGGGGGGGACTGCCCCCATGAAAAGCGGGTCGCAGGCGGGTCTAAACCACATCCTGAGAACACACATTTATAGAATTCTAAAACTACAATACAAATTACAATTCTGTTGTGACGTCATAAAGCAGCGCGACATTCTAGGATCATTCTTGGAGTTCTATTTTCACATCACGTGTTAAAAGTGCTTGTTTTTTTTTTCTTCTTCTTCAGGAGTTTGGCATTTCTTTGACCGGGCTGGCACATTGGGGTCTATAAAGACCTGATTTTTTCAAGGGAGAGCTCTGACTTAACATGGCTTTAGAAATCCTGGGAAATGGGCTGACATAGTGCTTTCAGAAAGTTTTCATATCCCTTGACTTATTCAAAATGTTGTTGTGTTACAGCCTGAATTCAAAAAAGGATTAAATATGATTTATTAAACATCACCCATCTATACACAATAGCCCATAATGACAAAGTGAAAACATGTTTTTGGAATTGTTTGCAAATTTATTGAAAATTAAATACAGAAATATCTCATTTACATAAGTATTCACACCCCTCAGTAAATACATGTTAGAATTACCTTTGGCAGCGATTACAGCTGTGAGTCTTTCTGTTTACTTCTCTAAGAGCGATTACAGCTGTGAGTCTTTCTGTGTACTTCTCTAAGAGCGATTACAGCTGTGAGTCTTTCTGTTTACTTCTCTAAGAGCGATTACAGCTGTGAGTCTTTCTGTGTACTTCTCTAAGAGCGATTACAGCTGTGAGTCTTTCTGTGTACTTCTCTAACAGCGATTACAGCTGTGAGTCTTTCTGTGTACTTCTCTAAGAGTGATTACAGCTGTGAGTCTTTCTGTGTACTTCTCTAAGAGCGATTACAGCTGTGAGTCTTTCTGTGTACTTCTCTAAGAGCGATTACAGCTGTGAGTCTTTCTGTGTACTTCTCTAAGAGCGATTACAGCTGTGAGTCTTTCTGTGTACTTCTCTAACAGCGATTACAGCTGTGAGTCTTTCTGTGTACTTCTCTAAGAGCGATTACAGCTGTGAGTCTTTCTGTGTACTTCTCTAAGAGCGATTACAGCTGTGAGTCTTTCTGTGTACTTCTCTAAGAGCGATTACAGCTGTGAGTCTTTCTGGGTGAGTCTCTAAGAGTGATTACAGCTGTGAGTCTTTCTGGGTGAGTCTCTAAGAGTGATTACAGCTGTGAGTCTTTCTGTGTACTTCTCTAAGAGCGATTACAGCTGTGAGTCTTTCTGTTTACTTCTCTAAGAGCGATTACAGCTGTGAGTCTTTCTGTGTACTTCTCTAAGAGCGATTACAGCTGTGAGTCTTTCTGTGTACTTCTCTAAGAGCGATTACAGCTGTGAGTCTTTCTGTGTACTTCTCTAAGAACGATTACAGCTGTGAGTCTTTCTGTGTACTTCTCTAAGAGCGATTACAGCTGTGAGTCTTTCTGTGTACTTCTCTAAGAGCGATTACAGCTGTGAGTCTTTCTGTGTACTTCTCTAAGAGCGATTACAGCTGTGAGTCTTTCTGTGTACTTCTCTAAGAGTGATTACAGCTGTGAGTCTTTCTGTGTACTTCTCTAAGAGCGATTACAGCTGTGAGTCTTTCTGTGTACTTCTCTAAGAGCGATTACAGCTGTGAGTCTTTCTGTGTACTTCTCTAAGAGCGATTACAGCTGTGAGTCTTTCTGTTTACTTCTCTAAGAGCGATTACAGCTGTGAGTCTTTCTGTGTGAGTCTCTAACAGCGATTACAGCTGTGAGTCTTTCTGTGTACTTCTCTAAGAGCGATTACAGCTGTGAGTCTTTCTGTTTACTTCTCTAAGAGCGATTACAGCTGTGAGTCTTTCTGTTTACTTCTCTAAGAGCGATTACAGCTGTGAGTCTTTCTGTGTGAGTCTCTAAGAGCTTTGCTCAACTGGATTATACAATATTTGCACATGATTCTTTAAAACGTTCTTCAAGCTCTGTTAAGTTTGTTTTCGTACATCGCTAGACAGCCATTTTCAAGTCTTGCCATATATTTTCAAACCGATTTAAATCAAAAGTGTTACTACTCCACTCAGGAACAGTCAATGTCGTCTTGGTAACCAACTCCAGTGTATATCTGGCCTTGTGGTTTGGATTGTTGTCCTGCTGAAAGGTGAATTAGTCTCCCAATGTGTGTAGGTGGTGATCTTAGGCTTGTGTGCGGCTGCTCTGCCATGGAAACCCATTTCATGAAGCTCCCGACGAACACTTCTTGTTCTGACGTTGTTTCCAGAGGCAGTTTGGAACTCAGTAGTGAGTGATGTAACCGAGGACAGATGATTTGTACGCGCTACGTGCTTCAGCACTCGGCGGTCCAGTTCTGTGAGCATGTGTGGCTTACCACTTCGCGGCTGAGCCGTTGTTGCTCCTAGACGTTTCCACTTCATTTTAACAGCACTTACAGTTGACCGGGGCAGCTCTAGCAGGGAAGAATTTTGACGAACTGACTTGTTGGCATCCCATTGATGGTGCCACGTTCAAAGTCACTGAGCTCTTCAGTAAGGCCATTCAATCAATCATATGTATTTATAAAGCCCATTTTACATCAGCATATATTTTTGGGGGGGACTATCTGTTTTTCCATGTATGAATCTGTTAATCAATGTGTTTCTTTGGGCTAATAGCAGTAAGGCCAAATTCAATGTTTCATCAAATCATTTAAAATATATATTTTTGATATCTACAGCGGTTCTAAAATTCTAAATCAAATAGCTAAATGATCCTTGGTATGACCATCTTAAAACAATTCCATATGACCATCTTAAAACAATTCCATATGACCATCTTAAAACAATTCCATATGACCATCTTAAAACAATTCCATATGTTAGCTTAGTAGAATCATCCAGCCCCGGGCACTCAGACTCTAGGGAGATATTATTAAGAAGGCGCTTAGCAACGTTTTAGACGTAATGGGTAAAGGGGTTTTCACTTGTGGCCTATGCTAAACACTACATATAACCAATCAATTGTCCTTCAGCCTGTACAAAATGGCTTAAAATATCACCCCATTCGAACAGGGCATTACAACTACCATGGCTATTATGAAAAATAATTTCTGATGACTGATCAACTGGCATGAAAATAGTAGGTTACCCAGTACATTAGAACCACATCCTATAGTAGGTTACCCAGTACATTAGAACCACATCCTATAGTAGGTTACCCAGTACATTAGAACCACATCCTATAGTAGGTTACCCAGTACATTAGAACCACATCCTATAGTAGGTTACCCAGTACATTAGAACCACATCCTATAGTAGGTTACCCAGTACATTAGAACCACATCTTATAGTAGGTTACCCAGTACATTAGAACCACATCCTATAGTAGGTTACCCAGTACATTAGAACCACATCCTGTTACCCAGTACATTAGAACCACATCCTGTTACCCAGTACATTAGAACCACATCCTGTTACCCAGTACATTAGAACCACATCCTATAGTAGGTTACCCAGTACATTAGAACCACATCTTATAGTAGGTTACCCAGTACATTAGAACCACATCCTATAGTAGGTTACCCAGTACATTAGAACCACATCCTATAGTAGGTTACCCAGTACATTAGAACCACATCCTATAGTAGGTTACCCAGTACATTAGAACCACATCCTGTTACCCAGTACATTAGAACCACATCCTATAGTAGGTTACCCAGTACATTAGAACCACATCCTATAGTAGGTTACCCAGTACATTAGAACCACATCCTATAGTAGGTTACCCAGTACATTAGAACCACATCCTGTTACCCAGTACATTAGAACCACATCCTATAGTAGGTTACCCAGTACATTAGAACCACATCCTATAGTAGGTTACCCAGTACATTAGAACCACATCCTGTTACCCAGTACATTAGAACCACATCCTATAGTAGGTTACCCAGTACATTAGAACCACATCTTATAGTAGGTTACCCAGTACATTAGAACCACATCCTATAGTAGGTTATCCAGTACATTAGAACCACATCCTGTTACCCAGTACATTAGAACCACATCCTATAGTACGTTATCCAGTACATTAGAACCACATCCTATAGGCCTGTAGCTGTAGGCCTGTAGCTTATACACAGCTGTCTATTTACCACCACAGACCGATGCTGGCGCTAAGATCGCACTCAACGAGCTGTATAAGGCCATAAGCAAACAAGAAATGCTCATCCAGATGCGACGCTCCTAATAGCCGGGGATTTTAATGCAGGGAAACTGAAATCCATCTTACCTCATTTCTACCAGCATGTCACCTGTGCAATTAGAGGCGAAAAACTCTAGATCTCCTCTACTCAAGTCAAGTCAAATTTATTTATATAGCCCTTCGTATATCAGCTGAAATCTCAAAGTGCTGTACAGAAACCCAGCCTTAAACCCCAAACAGCAAGCAATGCATGTGAAAGAAGCACGGTGGCTAGGAAAAACTCCCTAGGAAAAACTCCCTAGAAAGGCCAAAAACCTAGGAAGAAACCTAGAGAGGAACCAGGCTATGAGGGGTGGCCAGTCCTCTTCTGGCTGTGCCGGGTGGATATTATAACAGAACATGGTCAAGATGTTACAATGTTCATAAATGACCAGCATGGTCAAATAATAATAATCAGAGTAGTTGTCGAGGGTGCAACAAGCACGTCCGGTGAACAGGTCAGGGTTCCGTAGCCGCAGGCAGAACAGTTGAAACTGGAGCAGCAGCATGGCCAGGTGGACTGGGGACAGCAAGGAGTCATCATGCCAGGTAGTCCCGAGGCATGGTCCTAGGGCTCAGGTCCTCCGAGAGAAAGAAAGAAAGAAAGAGAGAAAGAAAGAGAGAATTAGAGAGAGCATATTTAAATTCACACAGGACACCGGATAAGACAAGAGAATACTCCAGATGCAACAGACTGACCCCAGCCCCCCGACACATAAACTACTGCAGCATAAATACTGGAGGCTGAGACAGGAGGGATCAGAAGACACTGTGGCCCCATCCGATGATACCCCCGGACAGGGCCAAACAGGCAGGATATAACCCCACCCACTTTGCCAAAGCACAGCCCCCAAACCACTAGAGGGATATCTACAACCACCAACTTACCGTCCGAAGACAAGGCCGAGTATAGCCCACAAAGATCTCCGCCATGGTACAACCCAAGGGGGGGGGGGGCGCCAACCCAGACAGGAAGACCACGTCAGTGACTCAACCCACTCAAGTGACGCACCCCTCCCATGGACGGCATGGAAGAACACCAGTAAGTCAGTGACTCAGCCCCTGTAATAGGGTTAGAGGCAGAGAATCCCAGTGGAAAGAGGGGAACCGGCAAGGCAGAGACAGCAAGGGCGGTTCGTTGCTCCAGCCTTTCCGTTCACCTTCACACTCCTGGGCCAGACTATACTTAATCATAGGACCTACTGAAGAGATAAGTCTTCAGTAAAGACTTAAAGGTTGAGACTGAGTCTGCGTCTCTCACATGGGTAGGCAGACCATTCCATAAAAATGGAGCTCTATAGGAGAAAGCCCTACCTCCAGCCGTTTGCTTAGAAATTCTAGGGACAATTAGGAGACCTGCGTCTTGTGACCGTAGCGTACGTGTAGGTATGTACGGCAGGACCAAATCGGAAAGATAGGTAGGAGCAAGCCCATGTAATGCTTTGTAGGTTAGCAGTAAAACCTTGAAATCAGCCCTTGCCTTAACAGGAAGCCCGTGTAGGGAGGCTAGCACTGGAGTAATATGATCACATTTTTTGGTTCTAGTCAGGATTCTAGCAGCCGTATTTAGCACTAACTGAAGTTTGTTTAGTGCTTTATCCGGGTAGCCGGAAAGTAGAGCATTGCAGTAGTCCAGCCTAGAAGTAACAAAAGCATGGATTAATTTTTCTGCGTCATTTTTGGACAGAAAGTTTCTGATTTTTGCAATGTTACGTAGATGGAAACAGTCCTTGAAACAGTCTTGATATGTTCTTCAAAAGAGAGATCAGGGTCCAGAGTAACGCCGAGGTCCTTCACAGTTTTATTTGAGACGACTGTACAACCATCCAGATTAATTGTCAGATTCAACAGAAGATCTCTTTGTTTCTTGGGACCTAGAACAAGCATCTCTGTTTTGTCCGAGTTTAAAAGTAGAAAGTTTGCAGCCATCCACTTCCTTATGTCTGAAACACAGGCTTCTAGCGAGGGCAATTTTGGGGCTTCACCATGTTTCATTGAAATGTACAGCTGTGTGTCGTCCTCACAGCAGTGAAATTTAACATTATCTTTTCGAATGACATCCCCAAGAGGTAAAATATATAGTGAAAACAATAGTGGTCCTAAAACGGAACCTTGAGGAACACCGAAATTTCCAATTGATTTGTCAGAGGACAAATCTACTCTACCCACAGAGACCGGGATTCGGAAGACGAGCTGGCCGTCTCCTTGGCTGAAGGCAACTTGGGGAGAGGGATGAAATGGGCGGCTTTAGAGAACCTGTCCACCACCGTAAGGATGGATGTGTGCCATCTAACAGAGGGAGCCCAGTGACAAAATTCAGGGAAATATGGGACCAGGGGCGATGAGGAACAGGGAGTGGCATGAAGGAGGCCAGACGAAGCTTGCCGCGGAGTCTTATTTTGAGCAAAAACCGTGCATACGGCGATGAAAGCCGAGACGTCCGGAACCATAGTGGGCCACCAGAAGCGTTGTCGGAGGAAGGCTAGAGTTCGACGGGAGACAGGATGACAGGTAAGCCTGGAGAAATGAGCCCATTCCAGGACCTGAGACCCGGATCGAATCAGGAGGGACAAACATCCAGTTAGCCGGGATTTCCACCGTCTCCATCCGGATCACCCTGCGCCTCGTCCTCCGGTGTCGTCCCCGAGGTCGGTGTCGGCGCGCTGCTGGAGCCGCGGGTCAAGGGGGGGGGTACTATCACGACTTCCGCCGAGGTCGGTCCCTCTCCTTGTTCGGGCGGCGTTCGGCGGTTGACGTCACCGGCCTTCTAGCCATCGCCGATCCATTTTCCATTTGTTTTGTCTTTGTCTTACACACAATTAACCAATAACCTGTTCCTTTTTTAACCCTCTGTTCCCCCATGTTTGTTTGTGAGTGATTGTTTCTATGTAGGTAGGGCCGTTATTGTGGGCTCTGTTTTTGTATTGCATTTATTATATGTTGAGTAAAATATGTTTATTTATATCTGCTGTCCTGCGCCTGACTCCTATACACCAGCTACACATAGACCTTCTGACAACTATACACAAACACATGTAACAGCTTCCGTTTTTAATGACAAATCCAGCACCCTAACCTAGAATATACACAGTACCAGTCAAAAGTTTGGACACACCTACTCATTCAAGGTTTTTTTTATTTTTTTGACTATTTTCTACATTGTAGAATAATAGTGAAGACATCAAAACTATGAAATAACACATATGGAATCATGTAGTAACCAAAAAAAGTGTTAAACAAATCAAAATATATTAAATTATTGAGATTTTTCAAAGTAACAACCCTTTGCCATGATGACAGCTTTGCACACTCTTGGCATTCTCTCAACCAGCTTCACCTGGAATGCTTTTCCAACAGTCTTGAAGGAGTTCCCACGTATCACAAAGACACAGAGGTCTGGAACCAAAAATCTAAACATTTTGACTCATCAGACCAAAGGACAGATTTTCCTCCTGTCTAAAGTCCGTTGCTCTGAGTCTGGTAACTCTAATGAACTTATCCTCTGCAGCAGAGGTAACTCTGGGTCTTCCTTTCCTGTGGCGGCCCTCATGAGAGCCAGTTTCATCATAGCGCTTGATGGTTTTTGCGACAGCCCTTTCAAAGTTCTTGACATTTTTCGTATTGAAAATCTAAAATCTAAAATATATTTTGATTTGTTTAACACTTTTTTGGGTTACTACGTGATTCCGTATGTATTATTTAATAGTGTTGATGTCTTCACTATTATTCTACAATGTAGAAAATAGTAAAATGAAAGAAAAACCCTTGAATGAGTAGGTGTGTCTGAACTTTTGACCGGTAGTGTATATATATATATATATATTATAAATCTACTACATGACTATCTTCCTTAACATTCCTCTTCAACTTTGAGCGACAAGAGATGTTTGAGAAAGAGTTGATTAGCATGATTTGACTATTTTGTATAATAACAATGAATAATAATTTAGTTACCAATGTCCAATTGAGGTGGATTTACTGTAGATCACAGAGGTCTATTTAACAGAGGTGTTAGTAGTAGTACTGATAGAGCTGTCATTTAGAGGAAACCAGTGGTGAGAAGTCAGAACTTCCTGCAGTGGCTTGTGGGGGGAATAAGGGTGACCTTCGCCTCTTTGTCTTTCCTCGAAACAGAAGACCAGTGGCCTGTTGGTAGTATACAGCTCACATTGTTCACACTCTTTCTCTCTCTCTCTCTCTCTCTCTCTCTCTCTCTCTCTCTCTCTCTCTCTCTCTCTCTCTCTCACACACACACACACACACACCACACACACACACACACACACACCTGATAAAGATCTCTGAGGTCTCTTATACAACCTCTGTTCTCTACTGCACAGTCAGGGAACAAAGTGTGACTTCCATCAGTAATATTCAATCCTACTGGTCAGCTAATTGATGTGTTGAAACACTCATTGCCGACAAACCGCTACGTACCAGCTCCTCCAATAACTAGCTGACGTTTCAGGTTGCTATGCCGGTACAAAGTTTGCTGAGTTTTTTCATCCAATCATTAATAAGTTTCAGTTAATGTTTGAATGTAAAGACCGATAGGTTAAAGGGAGCGGCTGTTTCATTTTGAAAACGGCCTAAGTGGCATTGATATGAGTCAGAAATATTTATTATAGCGTCAAAAATTGTAAACAGAATAATTGAATCATAAAGTCAGTCTCGTCCTAATCTGAGTTTTGCGAGATGATACGAAAGAAATGTATGCCGAGGAATGAGGAGTAACAGTTTTCCTTGGTTTGTTTCAAACCTGACCATATAGCTGGCAGCACCCAAGTAATCATCAATTCAGAGCACAGCTCCACGTGACCAGATCGTAATGCCCATGGTCAATTTGGTTTGACATTCAATATCGCTATGGGGTTCGTTATGGACCATCAGTAAACTACACAACGTACACGGGACAATATTTAAAAATGTCAATAGTTCCAAATTTCAATGACTTTAAAAACCTCAAAACAACTTTAAATTGTAGAAATTCATATAAAAAAATATTAAAAGCATTTAATGAGAAAACGGAAAGATGTGCAACATAAAAATATTATCCCATTTACATTGGGTAATTTATTGACGGTCCCTAACTAGCCCCAGAGCTAGGCTATTCAAAGTCAAACCAATTTTGCCACGGTCGGGATGAAGCTAATTGGCGAAATAAGTTGGCTAAAGCCCTTTTTACATCAGTAGATGTCACAAAGTGCTATACAGAAACACAGCCTAAAACCCCATATAGCAAGCAATACACAAGACCTGTTAAGATTTGAGTGAAGGTGAGTGACTGTAATTGTGTACTGTTTTGGCAGAGTGAAAGTACAAACGCTTGCCACGTGCAAACACTCAAGAGTCACCCACATTAAACTCTCGTTTGCCTTCATACATGGCCGCTGCAGTCAAGTTCTCTATCTCTCACTGTCTCTTCATATCTCTATTTTACTCTCTCTCTCTCTCTCTCTCCCTCTGTCTCTGTCTCTGTAACTCTCTCTCTCTCTATCTCTCCCCCCTCTCTCTCTCTCTCTGTCTGTCTCTGTAACTCTCTCTCTCTATCTCTCTCCCTCTCTCTCTCTCTCTCTCTCTCTCCCTCTGTCTGTCTCTGTAACTCTCTCTCTCTATCTCTCTCCCTCTCTCTCTCTCTATCTCTCTCCCTCTCTCTCTCGCTCTCACTCTTTCTGTCTCTTTCTCTGAAACTCTCTCTCTCTCTCTCTCTCTCAATTTAAATGGATTTATTGTCATGGGAAACACATGTTTACATTGCCAAAGCAAGTGAACTAGATAACAAACAAAAGTGAAATTAACCAAAAAAATTAACAGTAGACATTACACAGGAATAGACATTTCAGAAGTCATATGATGGCTGTGTAATCTGTGTTGTAATGATGTACAAATAGTTAAAGTACAAAAGGGAAAATAAATAAACATAAATATGGGTTGTATTTACAATGGTGTTTGTTCTTCACTGGTTGACCTTTTCTTGTGGCAACAGGTCATAAATCTTGCTGCTGTGATGGCACACTGTGGTATTTCACCCAGTAGATATGGGAGTTTATCAAAATTGGATTTGTTTTCAAATTCTTTGTGGATCTGTGTAATCTGAGGGAAATATGTGTCTCTAATATGGTCATACATTTGGCAGGAGGTTAGGAAGTGCAGCTCAGTTTCCACCTCATTTTGTGGGCAGTGTTGCACATAGCCTGTCTTCTCTTGAGAGTCAGGTCTGCCTACGGTGGCCTCTCTCAATAGCAAGGCTATGCTCACTGAGTCTGTACATAGTCAAAGCTTTCCTTAATTTGGGGTCAGTCACAGTGGTCAGGTATTCTGCCACTGTGTACTCTCTGTTTAGGGCCAAATAGCATTCTAGTTTGCTCTGTTTTTTGGTAAATTCTTTCCAATGTGTCAAGTAATTATCTTTTTGTTTTCTCATGATTTGGTTGGGTCTAATTGTGTTGCTGTCCTGGGGCTCTGTGGGGTCTGTTTGTGTTTGTGAACAGAGCCCCAGGACCAGCTTGCTGAGGGGACTCTTCTCCAGGTTCATCTCTCTGTAGGTGATGGCTTTGTTATGGAAGGTTTGGGAATCGCTTCCTTTTAGGTGGTTGTAGAATTTAATGTCTCTTTTCTGGATTTTGATAATTAGCAGGTATCGGCCTAATTCTGCTCTGCATTATTTGGTGTTCTACGTTGTACACAGGGATATTTTTACAGAATTTTGCATGCGGAGTCTCAATTTCGTGTTTGTCACATTTTGTAAATTCTTGGTTAGAGTCTGCTGTTAATGATAATGCAGAGGATTTCTCCAAGTCTGCTGTTAATGATAATGCAGAGGATTTCCCCAAGTCTGCTGTTAATGATAATGCAGAGGATTTCCCCAAGTCTGCTGTTAATGATAATGCAGAGGATTTCCCCAAGTCTGCTGTTAATGATAATGCAGAGGATTTCCCCAAGTCTGCTGTTAATGACAATGCAGAGGATTACTCCAAGTCTGCTGTTAATGATAATGCAGAGGATTTCCCCAAGTCTGCTGTTAATGATAATGCAGAGGATTTCCCCAAGTCTGCTGTTAATGATAATGCAGAGGATTTCCCCAAGTCTGCTGTTAATGATAATGCAGAGGATTTCTCCAAGTCTGCTGTTAATGATAATGCAGAGGATTTCCCCAAGTCTGCTGTTAATGATAATGCAGAGGATTTCCCCAAGTCTGCTGTTAATGATAATGCAGAGGATTTCCCCAAGTCTGCTGTTAATGATAATGCAGTGGATTTCCCCAAGTCTGCTGTTAATGATAATGCAGAGGATTTCCCCAAGTTTGCCATTGACGCATATCCCACGGTAGTTATTGGGGCCAAATTTGTCTCCACTTTTGTGGATTGGGGTGATCAGTCCTTGGTTCCACATATTGGGGAAGATGCCAGAGCTGAGGATGTTGTTAAAGAGTTTTAGTATAGCCAATTGGAATTTGTGGTCTGTATATTTGATCTTTTCATTGAGGATACCATCAACACTACAGGTGTCACGGATGTCGTCTGAACGAGACCAAGGCGCAGCGTGTGTATCGTTCCACATATTTATTTATCTGTGAAACTATGCAAGACATACAATAAACTACAAACAGATACACAACAAACCGTGACGAAGAGGTGCAACATACACTATCTCAAAATAATCTCCCACAAACACTAGTGGGAAAAATAACAACTTAAATATGATCCCCAATTAGAGACAATGTCACGTCCTGGCCAGTATAAGGGTTAATTAGTATTGTAGTTTGGTCAGGACGTGGCAGAGGGTATTTGTTTTATGTGGTTCAGGGTGGTGTGTTTGTTTAAAGGGTGTTTGATTTAGTATTTCCGGGTTTTTGGTTGATGGTCCATGTTTATGTATTTCTATGTGTAGTCTGGTGAGTGTGTTCTATGTTTGGTTAATTGGGGTTGGGACTCTCAGTTGAAGGCAGGTGTTGTCTATCTGCCTTTGATTGAGAGTCCCATATATTAGGGTGTGTTTGTGTTTGTTAGGTGTGGGTGATTGTTCCGTGTTTAGCGTAAGTAAGCCTAACAGGACTGTCAGTTTATCGTTCGTTTTCTTGTTTGTTGTTTTGTATTCGTGTTGATTTAATTAAATGTTCAAAATGAACAACTGCACACCTGCTGCGTATTGGTCTACCTTTTCCGATGACGATTTCGCATTATCGTCAGAAGACAAAGATATCGACTGTGACAGAATCACCCACCACTCAAGGACCAAGCAGCAGAGGAAGGAGCAGAAGGAATTCGAGTTGGACTGGCGGGAGAAGTGGACCTGGGAGGAAGTTCTGGACGGGGCCAGACCTTGGCATCAGGCTGGGGATTATCGCCGCCCGCAGTGGGAAATTGAGGCAGCCAAGGCAGAGAGGCGGAGGTACGAGGCCATGGACGCGCTGAGGGAGAAGCACGAGAGGCACCCCCAAGAATTTTTTTTGGGGGGGCACACGGGTAGTTTGGCTAGGCGAAGGAAGAGCCGGAAGCCAGCTACCCGTGGTTATATGGAGGAGCGTATGGGGTGGAGAGCGCTATGTTTCGCTGAGGAGCGCACTATCTCACCCATATGTACGCACAGTCCGGTGCGAGTTATTCCAGCCCCTCGCAGGTGCCGTGCTAGAGCGGGCATCCAGCCTGGTAGGAGGATGCCTGCGCAGCGCATCTGGTCGCCGGTACGCCTCCGAGGACCAGGCTACCCAACTCCCGCTCTACGCACGGCTACCATCAGGCCCCTGCACAGCCCAGTCTGCCCTGTACGAGCACCCCGCTCGTACAGGGCTACTAGTTCCATCCAGCCAAGGCGGGTTGTGCAGGAGGTAAGATCTAGACCGGCTGTGCGCCTCCATAGCCCTGGGTTTCCAGCTCCTGTCTCTCGTGCGGACCCGGAAGTGCGTCAACCCAGTCCGACTCGTCCTGTTCCCGCTCCCCGCACTAGCCTTCAAGTGCGTAAACCCAGCCTCGCCAGTCAACAGTCGTCGGAGCTGCCCGCCAGTCAACAGTCGACGGAGCTGCCCGCCAGTCAACAGTCGTCGGAGCTGCCCACCAGTCAACAGTCGTCGGAGCTGCCCGCCAGTCAACAGTCGTCGGAGCTGCCCGCCAGTCAACAGTCGTCGGAGCTGCCCGCCAGTCAACAGTCGTCGGAGCTGCCCGCCAGTCAACAGTCGTCGGAGCTGCCCGCCAGTCAACAGTCGCCGGAGTGGCCAGACTGCGCTGAACTGCCGGAGTGGCCAGACTGCGCTGAACTGCCGGAGTGGCCAGACTGCGCTGAACTGCCGGAGTGGCCAGACTGCCCAGACTGTCCCGAGTTGCCAGACTGCCCAGACTGTCCCGAGTTGCCAGACTGCCCAGACTGTCCCGAGTTGCCAGACTGCCCAGACTGTCCCGAGTTGCCAGACTGCCCAGACTGTCCCGAGTTGCCAGACTGCCCCGAGTTGCCAGACTGCCCCGAGTTGCCAGACTGCCCCGAGCTGCCAGACTAGCCAGACTGCCCCGAACTGCCAGAGTGGCCCGACTGCCTGGAAAGGCCAGAACCGGAGCCACCTCCTGATATAGGTGGGTTGGGGAGGGGGGGTGTAGCACAGTGCCGTCGTTGACGGCAGCCACCCTCCCTTCCCTCCCTTTAGTAGAGGGGAATTTTTGTTTTGTTGTTTGGGGTTTTTGTTTTGTTTTTTGTTTTAAAGGTGCTTCCGGGGTTAGCACCTTTAAGGGGGGGGGGGTACTGTCACGTCCTGGCCAGTATAAGGGTTAATTAGTATTGTAGTTTGGTCAGGACGTGACAGAGAGTATTTGTTTTATGTGGTTCAGGGTGGTGTGTTTGTTTAAAGGGTGTTTGATTTAGTATTTCCGGGTTTTTGGTTGATGGTCTATGTTTATGTATTTCTATGTGTAGTCTGGTGAGTGTGTTCTATGTTTGGTTAATTGGGGTTGGGACTCTCAGTTGAAGGCAGGTGTTGTCTATCTGCCTTTGATTGAGAGTCCCATATATTAGGGTGTGTTTGTGTTTGTTAGGGGTGGGTGATTGTTCCGTGTTTAGTGTGTGTAAACATAACAGGACTGTCAGTGTAGCGTGCGTTCGTTTTTTTGTTATTTTGTATGTTCATTTTGGGAATTTATTAAAAGTTCAAAATGAACCATCTCAACTCCGCTGCATATTGGTCCTCATTTTCTGATGATGATTTCGCTATATCGTTAAGCGACGAGGAAATCCCTGACAGACAACGATGACCAGCTGCCTCTAATTGGGAATCAAACGAAAACCCCAACCTAGAAAAAAGAACCTGGAACACAACATAGAAAATTTAAACTAGACAAAAAAAAACAACATAGAAAAAAGAAACTAGAACCAAACATAGAAATAAATCAACTAGACAAAACCCCCCAGTCACGCCCTGACCTACTCTACCATAGAAAAATACAAGCTCTCTATGGTCAGGACGTGACAACAGGCCTTATTAGGTTGGAGGGTTTGTATTTTGTCCTGCAGTTCATTCAATGTAATTGGAGAATCCAGTGGGTTCTGGTAGTCTTTAATAGCTGATTCTAAGATTTGTATTTGATCGTGTAAATCTTTTTGCTGTTTGTAAGATTGGAGAAGTGGTTTATCCAGACATCTCCGTTTTGGAGAGATAACTCTTCGTGTTGTTGTTTGTTTAGTGTTTTCCAATTTTCCCAGAAGTGGTTAGATTCTATGGATTCTTCAATTACATTGAGCTGATTTCTGACGTGCTGTTCCTTATTTGTCTGTAGTGTATTTCTGTATTGTTTTAGTGATTCACCATAGTGAAGGCATAGACTCAGGTTTTCTGGGTCTCTATGTTTTTGATTGGATAGGTCTCTCAATTTCTTTCTTAGGTTTTTGCATTCTTCATCAAACCATTATGTAATTGTTTTTCATTTTCTTAGGTTGTCTGCTTGAAATTGTTTGATTTGATGGGGAAGCTCAAAGGTAAATATACTGTTTAGGCTTTCTACTCAACTCTCTCTCTCTCTCTCTCTCTTCTCTCTCTCTCTCTCTCTCTCTCTGCCTTTCTACTTTCTCTCTCTCTCTCTCTGTCTTTCTACTCTCTCTCTCTCTTTCTACCCTCTCTCTCTCTTTCTACCCTCTCTCTCTCTTTCTACCCTCTCTCTCTCTCTTTTCTACCCTCTCTCTCTCTTTCTACCCTCTCTCTCTCTCTTTTCTACCCTCTCTCTCTTTTCTACCCTCTCTCTCTCTTTTCTACCCTCTCTCTCTCTTTTCTACCCTCTCTCTCTCTTTTCTACCCTCTCTCTCTCTCTACCCTCTCTTACGAGAACATTCTGTTTTCACAGAGAGGGGAGGGCTGATGAAATGTGTTTGTTTTGCAGTCATCCTTTGTTACCAGGGTACCAGATCCATAGCTTCTCATTAACTCTGCTTGAAGATTGCCCCCTAGGTGAATTAGACTATAGTTCATCCCGGATCACACTGTCATAAATTGAGCATATGTCACATAAACAGATGTTTATAAAGCCTCTAATGCCCTCTCTTTGTATACTGTAAACAGTATAGAATGCTTGGATATTTCATAAATGAAAAATAAATGTCCTAACACCTTGCGTGTTTGTTATTGCTCTGTTTCCATTGGATACAGAACGGAATAAAAAATTCAAAACACACCGGGGGACTCTCCAATCCAAATACTTTTAGAAAAGTTTGAACGAAACACCCCCAAAATGCTGTGCTGTTACTGTGAGCTCTGCCCCTTCTAGCCACTGTGTCAGTATCGACCGCTCTGTCCCCTGGATCCACAATTTCCACCAGGGGTTCAACATCCATGTCCCCATGGAGAGGTGCTGGTGGCCCTGCAGAGAGGAGGGGTCCGACCTCCTCTGGACCTTTGTGTGCCAGCAGACTCCCAGCACCCTGGGGCATCCCACACAGTGCTGGTGGGACGACATCAACCGTGCCGGGACGGAGTGGTAAGTCCCTAGTGCCATCTCTGGCCCTCTGTGTCTCTCTTTGACCTTTGTCCCTCTTTGACCCCTGTGACTTCTGGGCTTTGACCTCTGTGGCCTTTGGACTTTCTGTGCCCTGATCCAAGTCTAGAATGTTGAATGTTTATGGCATCTGAGGGCTCTGTCCGTCTGAAGGCTCTGTCCGTCTGAAGGCTCTGTCCGTCTAAGGGCTCTGTCCGTCTGAGGGCTCTGTCCGTCTGAAGGCTCTGTCCGTCTGAAGGCTCTGTCCGTCTGAGGGCTCTGTCCGTCTGAAGGCTCTGTCCGTCTGAGGGCTCTGTCCGTCTGAAGGCTCTGTCCGTCTGAAGGCTCTGTCCGTCTGAAGGCTCTGTCCGTCTGAAGGCCCTGTCCGTCTGAGGGCTCTGTCCGTCTGCATCTCCAGTTGTCTGTAATCTCTATAGATGTGGAGGTTTCCTGGGTTGTGTATCTCTCATTTCTCTAGATGTGTGGTACTGTTTGCTGGAGGCAAGGCAGGGTTCGCTCTCTATACCCTCTGTAGTTGTTGCTCTGAGGTTGTTGTTGCTCTGAGGTTGTTGTTGCTCTGAGGTTGTTGGTGACTCTACTGCTGGTGACTCTACTGCTGGTGACTCTACTGCTGGTGACTCTACTGCTGGTGGCTCTACTGCTGGTGACTCTACTGCTGGTGACTCTACTGCTGGTGGCTCTACTGCTGGTGACTCTACTGCTGGTGACTTTACTGCTGGTGTCTCTACTGCTGGTGGCTCTACTGCTGGTGGTTCTACTGCTGGTGGCTCTACTGCTGGTGGCTCTACTGCTGGTGACTCTACTGGTGACTCTACTGCTGGTGACTTTACTACTGGTGGCTCTACTGCTGGTGACTCTACTACTGGTGGCTCTACTGCTGGTGGCTCTACTGCTGGTGGCTCTACTGTTGGTGACTCTACTGGTGGCTCTACTGCTGGTGGCTCTACTGTTGGTGACTCTACTGGTGGCTCTACTGCTGGTGGCTCTACTGCTGGTGACTCTACTGCTGGTGACTCTACTGCTGGTGGCTCTACTGCTGGTGGCTCTACTGTTGGTGACTCTACTGCTGGTGACTCTACTGCTGGTGACTCTACTGCTGGTGGCTCTACTGCTGGTGACTCTACTGCTGGTGGTTCTACTGCTGGTGGTTCTACTGCTGGTGGTTCTACTGCTGGTGGCTCTACTGCTGGTGGCTCTACTGCTGGTGGTTCTACTGCTGGTGGCTCTACTGCTGGTGGTTCTACTGCTGGTGGTTCTACTGCTGGTGGCTCTAGTGCTGGTGGCTCTACTGCTGGTGACTCTACTGCTGGTGACTCTACTGGCTCTACTGCTGGTGGCTCTACTGTTGGTGACTCTACTGCTGGTGACTCTACTGCTGGTGACTCTACTGTTGGTGACTCTACTGCTGGTGACTCTACTGCTAGTGACTCTACTGCTGGTGGTTCTACTGCTGGTGGTTCTACTGCTGGTGACTCTACTGCTGGTGACTCTACTACTGGTGACTCTACTGCTGGTGGCTCTACTGGCTCTACTGCTGGTGACTCTACTGCTGGTGGTTCTACTGCTGGTGGCTCTACTGCTGGTGACTCTACTGCTGGTGGCTCTACTGCTGGTGGTTCTACTGCTGGTGGCTCTACTGCTGGTGACTCTACTGCTGGTGGCTCTACTGCTGGTGACTCTACTGCTGGTGGCTCTACTGCTGGTGACTCTACTGCTGGTGACTCTACTGCTGGTGGCTCTATTGCTGGTGGCTCTACTGCTGGTGACTACTGCTGGTGACTCTACTGCTGGTGGTTCTACTGCTGGTGACTCTACTGCTGGTGGTTCTACTGCTGGTGGTTCTACTGCTGGTGGCTCTACTGCTGGTGGTTCTACTGCTGGTGACTCTACTGCTGGTGACTCTACTGCTGGTGGCTCTACTGCTGGTGACTCTACTGCTGGTGATTCTACTGCTGGTGGCTCTACTGGCTCTACTGTGGGGCCTCCTGTGTGGAGCCTCCTGTGTGGGGCCTCCTGTGTGGGGCCTCCTGTGTGTGGCCTCCTGTGTGGGACCTCCTGTGTGGAGCCTCCTGTGTGGGGCCTCCTGTGTGGGGCCTCCTGTCTGGGGCCTCCTGTGTGGGGCCTCCTGTGTGGGCCTCCTGTGTGGGGCCTCCTGTGTGGGGCCTCCTGTGTGGGGCCTCCTGTGTGGGCCTCCTGTGTGGGGCCTCCTGTGTGGGGCCTCCTGTATGGGGCCTCCTGTGTGGGGCCTCCTGTGTGTGAACTCTGTTAATCGTATAATTAGGTTTATAATCCCTGTGAATTCCATAGGATCTCTGTGGGCGTAGTCGTAGTCCCCCCGTCACAGTTTCAGCCACTCGTCTCTGTCGTGGCAAAATGCAAGTGTTCTCGTCGAACCACATGGTATTTTTGAGCGTAGGCTATACCACCCGTTTTCAAGTCCATTCGCTAATGTTTCCCCGCCTCTGACATGTGGTAATGATTGATAATGGTGCCATAGCCTACAGTTTTCTGGACATTTTTGTTTTCATTATTGTGATAGACTCCCGTTTTACCAGTACGGCGTAACCCCACCAGACCAAAACACTAATAATGTCATGTGACCAGACCAAAACACTAATAATGTCATGTGACCAGACCAAAACACTAATAATGTCATCTGACCAGACCAAAACACTAATAATGTCATGTGACCAGACCAAAACACTAATAATGTCATGTGACCAGACCAAAACACTAATAATGTCATCTGACCAGACCAAAACACTAATAATGTCATCTGACCAGACCAAAACACTAATAATGTCATGTGACACCAAGACCAGACCAAAACACTAATAATGTCATGTGACCAAGACCAAAACATTAATAATGTCATGTGACACCAAGACCAGACCAAAACACTAATAATGTCATGTGACCAGACCAAAACACTAATAATGTCATCTGATCACCAAGACCAGACCAAAACACTAATAATGTCATCTGATTACCAAGACCAGACCAAAACACTAATAATGTCATGTGGCCAGACCAAAACACTAATAATGTCATCGGATCACCAAGACCAGACCAAAACACTAATAATGTCCTCTGATTACCAAGACCAGACCAAAACACTAATAATGTCATCTGATTACCAAGACCAGACCAAAACACTAATAATGTCATGTGATCACCAAGACCAGACCAAAACACTAATAATGTCATCTGATCACCAAGACCAGACCAAAACACTAATAATGTTATCTGATTACCAAGACCAGACCAAAACACTAATAATGTCATATGATCACCAAGACCAGACCAAAACACTAATAATGTCATGTGACCAGACCAAAACACTAATAATGTCATCTGATCACCAAGACCAGACCAAAACACTAATAATGTTATCTGATTACCAAGACCAGACCAAAACACTAATAATGTCATATGATCACCAAGACCAGACCAAAACACTAATAATGTCATGTGACCAGACCAAAACACTAATAATGTCATCTGATCACCAAGACCAGACCAAAACACTAATAATGTCATGTGACCAAGACCAAAACACTAATAATGTCATATGATCACCAAGACCAGACCAAAACACTAATAATGTCATCTGATTACCAAGACCAGACCAAAACACTAATAATGTCATGTGACCAGACCAAAACACTAATAATGTCATCTGATCACCAAGACCAGACCAAAACACTAATAATGTCATGTGACCAAGACCAAAACATTAATAATGTCATGTGACACCAAGACCAGACCAAAACACTAATAATGTCATCTGACCAGACCAAAACACTAATAATGTCATCTGATCACCAAGACCAGACCAAAACACTAATAATGTCATGTGACCAGACCAAAACACTAATAATGTCATGTGACCAGACCAAAACACTAATAATGTCATGTGACACCAAGACCAGACCAAAACACTAATAATGTCATGTGACCAGACCAAAACACTAATAATGTCATGTGACACCAAGACCAGACCAAAACACTAATAATGTCATGTGACCAGACCAAAACACTAATAATGTCATGTGACCAGACCAAAACACTAATAATGTCATCTGATTACCAAGACCAGACCAAAACACTAATAATGTCATGTGACCAGACCAAAACACTAATAATGTCATCTGATCACCAAGACCAGACCATAACACTAATAATGTCATCTGACCAGACCAAAACACTAATAATGTCATGTGACCAGACCAAGACCAGACCAAAACACTAATAATGTCATGTGACCAGACCAAAACACTAATAATGTCATGTGACCAGACCAAAACACTAATAATGTCATGTGACCAGACCAAAACACTAATAATGTCATCTGATTACCAAGACCAGACCAAAACACTAATAATGTCATCTGATCACCAAGACCAGACCAAAACACTAATAATGTCATCTGATCACCAAGACCAGACCAAAACACTAATAATGTCATCTGACCAGACCAAAAAAGTGAATAGAAAAACCTGTTTTCTCGTCAAGGCTTGATTGATCTCCAAAAATGGGATGTGTTAGTTTAGTGTAATATGTTAGTTTAGTATGATATGTTAGTTTAGTATGATATGTTAGTTTAGTGTGATATGTTAGTTTAGTGGGATGTGTTAGTTTAGTGTAATATGTTAGTTTAGTGTGATATGTTAGTTTTAGTATGATATGTTAGTTTAGTGTGATATGTTAGTTTAGTATGATGTGTTAGTTTAGTGTGATATGTTAGTTTAGTATGATGTGTTAGTTTAGTGGGATATGTTAGTTTAGTGGGACATGTTAGTTTAGTATGATATGTTAGTTTAGTGGGATATGTTAGTTTAGTGTGATGTGTTAGTTTAGTGGGATATGTTAGTTTAGTATGATATGTTAGTTTAGTGTGATATGTTATTTTAGTGTGATATGTTAGTTTAGTGTGATATGTAGTTTTGTGGGATATGTTAGTTTAGTGGGATATGTTAGTTTAGTATGATATGTTAGTTTGGTATGATATGTTAGTTTAGTGGGATATGTTAGTTTAGTATGATGTGTTAGTTTAGTGTGATATGTTAGTTTAGTGTGATATGTTAGTTTAGTGTGATATGTTAGTTTAGTGTGATATGTTAGTTTAGTGTGATATGTTAGTTTAGTATGATATGTTAGTTTAGTGTGATATGTAAGTTTAGTATGATATGTTAGTTTAGTGTGATATGTTAGTTTAGTGTGATATGTTAGTTTAGTGTGAAATGTAGTTTAGTGGGATGTGTTAGTTTAGTGTGAAATGTAGTTTAGTATGATATGTTAGTTTAGTGTGAAATGTAGTTTAGTGGGATGTGTTAGTTTAGTGGGATATGTTAGTTTAGTATGATATGTTAGTTTAGTGGGATATGTTAGTTTAGTGTGAAATGTAGTTTAGTGGGATATGTTAGTTTAGTGTGAAATGTAGTTTAGTGGGATATGTTAGTTTAGTATGATGTGTTAGTTTAGTGTGAAATGTAGTTTAGTGGGATATGTTAGTTTAGTATGATATGTTAGTTTAGTGTGAAATGTAGTTTAGTGGGATGTGTTAGTTTAGTGGGATATGTTAGTTTAGTATGATATGTTAGTCATCTCTTAGTGATTTGTATCAGTCTTTATCCAACTGGCAGTCTCTTGTCCATGCTCTGGCATTTCCTTTGCTTATTTTAAGTTTCGGGAACTATTTCCTGTGTTTTCAGAAATGTTTTGATGTTTGGCACGGCTTTCCTAGCTGAGCTCAGTACACTTCTTCAAGAACCTGGACAAATGGTCTAATGACAAGTATAGTCCTCCGTAACGACGTCAGCTACTCCGAGAAACATTCACATGACTAAATTCATATATCAATGTGTTACACCCTATCCAGTTTGTCTCAGCTGCAGTACGGTAAGGTTAGGGTTACCATCAGGTCTGGGCACTGAGGCAGACATGCACTGTCCCAGGGGCTGAGGCACACACTGCGGCAATGAGGCGCCAAGGCAGACATGCACTGTCCCAGGGGCCGAAGCCTGCATAGAGGCAGACGTGCACTGTCCCAGGGGCCTCCTAGGCAGCGCCTCCTCAGCTCACACAGGGCTTTCCGTCAGGTTAATTGGGCTCAGCATGGATCCCTTTGATCCACTGTGAAATCCTCCTGTATTGGCCCCAGAGTTCCTTTGTGCCGGATCCCTCCTGTACACTTGACTGGTCGCCAAATCAAATAAGCAACAGTAGAGTGAGAAGTCTGAAGTTAAAACCTTACAGTTTATTTCTGTTCTTTTTAGCTATTTGAATCCAGTCTCATTGACATTATCACAATCTCTGTTGTTTAAGAAAGATAAAAAACTGTTGGTTGTTTGTAGTTAGACTGTGAGATGGACCAGTCCCTATAGAGACAGACTGTGAGATGGACCAGTCCCCATAGAGACAGTGAGATGGACCAGTCCCCATAGAGACAGACTGTGAGATGGACCAGTCCCCATCGAGACAGACTGTGAGATGGACCAGTCCCCAAAGAAACAGACTGTGAGATGGACTAGTCCCTATAGAGACAGACTGTGAGATGGACCAGTCCCCATCGAGACAGAGTGTGAGATGGACCAGTCCCCATAGAGACAGACTGTGAGATGGACCAGTCCCCATAGAGACAGACTGTGAGATGGACCAGTCCCCATAGAGACAGACTGTGAGATGGACCAGTCCCCATCGAGACAGACTGTGAGATGGACCAGTCCCTATAGAGACAGACAGTGAGATGGACCAGTCCCCATAGAGACAGACTGTGAGATGGACCAGTCCCCATAGAGACAGACTGTGAGATGGACCAGTCCCCATAGAGACAGACTGTGAGATGGACCAGTCCCCATAGAGACAGACTGTGAGATGGACCAGTCCCCATAGAGACAGACTGTGAGATGGACCAGTCCCCATAGAGACAGACTGTGAGATGGACCAGTCCCCATCGAGACAGACTGTGAGATGGACCAGTCCCTATAGAGACAGACAGTGAGATGGACCAGTCCCCATAGAGACAGACTGTGAGATGGACCAGTCCCCATAGAGACAGACTGTGAGATGGACCAGTCCCTATAGAGACAGACTGTGAGATGGACCAGTCCCCATAGAGACAGACTGTGAGATGGACCAGTCCCCATAGAGACAGACTGTGAGATGGACCAGTCCCCATAGAGACAGACTGTGAGATGGACCAGTCCCTATAGAGACAGACTGTGAGATGGACCAGTCCCTATAGAGACAGACTGTGAGATGGACCAGTCCCTATAGAGACAGACTGTGAGATGGACCAGTCCCTATAGAGACAGACTGTGAGATGGACCAGTCCCCATAGAGACAGACTGTGAGATGGACCAGTCCCTATAGAGACAGACTGTGAGATGGACCAGTCCCCATAGAGACAGACTGTGAGATGGACCAGTCCCCATAGAGACAGACTGTGAGATGGACCAGTCCCCATAGAGACAGACTGTGAGATGGACCAGTCCCCATAGAGACAGACTGTGAGATGGACCAGTCCCCATAGAGACAGACTGTGAGATGGACCAGTCCCCATAGAGACAGACTGTGAGATGGACCAGTCCCCATAGAGACAGACTGTGAGATGGACCAGTCCCCATAGAGACAGACTGTGAGATGGACCAGTCCCTATAGAGACAGACTGTGAGATGGACCAGTCCCCATAGAGACAGACTGTGAGATGGACCAGTCCCTATAGAGACAGACTGTGAGATGGACCAGTCCCTATAGAGACAGACTGTGAGATAGACCAGTCCCCATAGAGACAGACAGTGAGATGGACCAGTCCCTATAGAGACAGACTGTGAGATGGACCAGTCCCCATAGAGACAGACTGTGAGATGGACCAGTCCCTATGGAGACAGACAGTGAGCTGGACCAGTCCCCATAGAGACAGACTGTGAGATGGACCAGTCCCTATACAGACAGACAGTGAGATGGACCAGTCCCCATAGAGACAGACTGTGAGATGGACCAGTCCCCATAGAGACAGACTGTGAGATGGACCAGTCCCTATAGAGACAGACTGTGAGATGGACCAGTCCCTATAGAGACAGACTGTGAGATGGACCAGTCCCCATAGAGACAGACTGTGAGATGGACCAGTCCCTATACAGACAGACAGTGAGATGGACCAGTCCCTATAGAGACAGACTGTGAGATGGACCAGTCCCCATAGAGACAGACTGTGAGATGGACCAGTCCCCATAGAGACAGACTGTGAGATGGACCAGTCCCCATAGAGACAGACTGTGAGATGGACCAGTCCCTATAGAGACAGACTGTGAGATGGACCAGTCCCCATAGAGACAGACAGTCAGATGGACCAGTCCCTATAGAGACAGACTGTGAGATGGACCAGTCCCTATAGAGACAGACTGTGAGATGGACCAGTCCCTAAAGAGACAGACAGTGAGATGGACCAGTCCCTATAGAGACAGACTGTGAGATGGACCCGTCCCCATAGAGACAGACTGTGAGATGGACCAGTCCCCATAGAGACAGACTGTGAGATGGACCAGTCCCCATCGAGACAGACTTTGAGATGGAGCGGTCCCCATCGAGACAGACTGTGAGATGGACCAGTCCTTATAGAGACAGACTGAGATGGACCAGTCCCCATAGAGACGGACTGTGAGATGGACCAGTCCCCATAGAGACAGACTGTGAGATGGACCAGTCCCTATAGAGACAGACTGTGAGATGGACCAGTCCCTATAGAGACAGACTGTGAGATGGACCAGTCCCCATAGAGACAGACTGTGAGATGGACCAGTCCCCATAGAGACAGACTGTGAGATGGACCAGTCCCCGTAGAGACAGACTGTGAGATGGACCAGTCCCTATAGAGACAGACTGTGAGATGGACCAGTCCCTATAGAGACAGACTGTGAGATGGACCAGTCCCTATAGAGACAGACTGTGAGATGGACCAGTCCCCATAGAGACAGACTGTGAGATGGACCAGTCCCCATAGAGACAGACTGTGAGATGGACCAGTCCCCATAGAGACAGACTGTGAGATGGACCAGTCCCCATAGAGACAGACTGTGAGATGGACCAGTCCCCATAGAGACCGACAGTGAGATGGACCAGTCCCTATAGAGACAGACTGTGAGATGGACCAGTCCCTATAGAGACAGACTGTGAGATGGACCAGTCCCTAAAGAGACAGACAGTGAGATGGACCAGTCCCTATAGAGACAGACTGTGAGATGGACCCGTCCCCATAGAGACAGACTGTGAGATGGACCAGTCCCCATAGAGACAGACTGTGAGATGGACCAGTCCCCATCGAGACAGACTGTGAGATGGACCAGTCCCCATCGAGACAGACTGTGAGATGGACCAGTCCTTATAGAGACAGACTGAGATGGACCAGTCCCCATAGAGACGGACTGTGAGATGGACCAGTCCCCATAGAGACAGACTGTGAGATGGACCAGTCCCTATAGAGACAGACTTTGAGATGGACCAGTCCCCATAGAGACAGACTGTGAGATGGACCAGTCCCCATAGAGACAGACTGTGAGATGGACCAGTCCCCGTAGAGACAGACTGTGAGATGGACCAGTCCCTATAGAGACAGACTGTGAGATGGACCAGTCCCTATAGAGACAGACTGTGAGATGGACCAGTCCCTATAGAGACAGACTGTGAGATGGACCAGTCCCCATAGAGACAGACTGTGAGATGGACCAGTCCCCATAGAGACAGACTGTGAGATGGACCAGTCCCTATAGAGACAGACTGTGAGATGGACCAGTCCCCATAGAGACAGACTGTGAGATGGACCAGTCCCCATAGAGACAGACTGTGAGATGGACCAGTCCCCATAGAGACAGTCTGTGAGATGGACCAGTCCCCATAGAGACAGACTGTGAGATGGACCAGTCCCCATAGAGACAGCCTGTGAGATGGACCAGTCCCCATAGAGACAGACTGTGAGATGGACCAGTCCCTATACAGACAGACAGTGAGATGGACCAGTCCCCATAGAGACAGACTGTGAGATGGACCAGTCCCTATACAGACAGACAGTGAGATGGACCAGTCCCCATAGAGACAGACTGTGAGATGGACCAGTCCCCATAGAGACAGACTGTGAGATGGACCAGTCCCTATAGAGACAGACTGTGAGATGGACCAGTCCCTATAGAGACAGACTGTGAGATGGACCAGTCCCCATAGAGACAGACTGTGAGATGGACCAGTCCCTATACAGACAGACAGTGAGATGGACCAGTCCCTATAGAGACAGACTGTGAGATGGACCAGTCCCCATAGAGACAGACTGTGAGATGGACCAGTCCCCATAGAGACAGACTGTGAGATGGACCAGTCCCCATAGAGACAGACTGTGAGATGGACCAGTCCCCATAGAGACAGACTGTGAGATGGACCAGTCCCCATAGAGACAGACAGTCAGATGGACCAGTCCCTATAGAGACAGACTGTGAGATGGACCAGTCCCTATAGAGACAGACTGTGAGATGGACCAGTCCCTAAAGAGACAGACAGTGAGATGGACCAGTCCCTATAGAGACAGACTGTGAGATGGACCCGTCCCCATAGAGACAGACTGTGAGATGGACCAGTCCCCATAGAGACAGACTGTGAGATGGACCAGTCCCCATCGAGACAGACTGTGAGATGGAGCAGTCCCCATCGAGACAGACTGTGAGATGGACCAGTCCTTATAGAGACAGACTGAGATGGACCAGTCCCCATAGAGACGGACTGTGAGATGGACCAGTCCCCATAGAGACAGACTGTGAGATGGACCAGTCCCTATAGAGACAGACTGTGAGATGGACCAGTCCCTATAGAGACAGACTGTGAGATGGACCAGTCCCCATAGAGACAGACTGTGAGATGGACCAGTCCCCATAGAGACAGACTGTGAGATGGACCAGTCCCCGTAGAGACAGACTGTGAGATGGACCAGTCCCTATAGAGACAGACTGTGAGATGGACCAGTCCCTATAGAGACAGACTGTGAGATGGACCAGTCCCTATAGAGACAGACTGTGAGATGGACCAGTCCCCATAGAGACAGACTGTGAGATGGACCAGTCCCCATAGAGACAGACTGTGAGATGGACCAGTCCCCATAGAGACAGACTGTGAGATGGACCAGTCCCCATAGAGACAGACTGTGAGATGGACCAGTCCCCATAGAGACAGACTGTGAGATGGACCAGTCCCCATAGAGACCGACAGTGAGATGGACCAGTCCCTATAGAGACAGACTGTGAGATGGACCAGTCCCTATAGAGACAGACTGTGAGATGGACCAGTCCCCATAGAGACAGACTGTGAGATGGACCAGTCCCTATAGAGACAGACTGTGAGATGGACCCGTCCCCATAGAGACAGACTGTGAGATGGACCAGTCCCCATAGAGACAGACTGTGAGATGGACCAGTCCCCATCGAGACAGACTGTGAGATGGACCAGTCCCCATCGAGACAGACTGTGAGATGGACCAGTCCTTATAGAGACAGACTGAGATGGACCAGTCCCCATAGAGACGGACTGTGAGATGGACCAGTCCCCATAGAGACAGACTGTGAGATGGACCAGTCCCTATAGAGACAGACTTTGAGATGGACCAGTCCCCATAGAGACAGACTGTGAGATGGACCAGTCCCCATAGAGACAGACTGTGAGATGGACCAGTCCCCGTAGAGACAGACTGTGAGATGGACCAGTCCCTATAGAGACAGACTGTGAGATGGACCAGTCCCTATAGAGACAGACTGTGAGATGGACCAGTCCCTATAGAGACAGACTGTGAGATGGACCAGTCCCCATAGAGACAGACTGTGAGATGGACCAGTCCCCATAGAGACAGACTGTGAGATGGACCAGTCCCTATAGAGACAGACTGTGAGATGGACCAGTCCCCATAGAGACAGACTGTGAGATGGACCAGTCCCCATAGAGACAGACTGTGAGATGGACCAGTCCCCATAGAGACAGACTGTGAGATGGACCAGTCCCCATAGAGACAGACTGTGAGATGGACCAGTCCCCATAGAGACAGCCTGTGAGATGGACCAGTCCCCATAGAGACAGACTGTGAGATGGACCAGTCCCCATAGAGACAGACTGTGAGATGGACCAGTCCCTATAGAGACAGCCTGTGAGATGGACCAGTCCCCATAGAGACAGACTGTGAGATGGACCAGTCCCCATAGAGACAGACTGTGAGATGGACCAGTCCCCATAGAGACAGACTGTGAGATGGACCAGTCCCTATAGAGACAGACAGTGAGATGGACCAGTCCCCATAGAGACAGACTACTCAGTGAAAGTTTGACCTGTTGTGTTGATGTTTCATAGTAAACCTTTCTTTAGACTTTTGGTTCCACACAACACCATTGGCATACTAATACTTGTCTCCTTTGTTTCACACTAGTTGCTGTCTGTAAGCATGAGTACTCTCCTCTACGCCCCACCCTGTGGATCAATGGCAAACACACTGAGGGCTCTTCAGTCACAAGTGCCTCCCATGACCATAGCCATCACTGTAAATTACACCCTGACTGAGGATGATTCCCAAATGGCACCCTATTCCCTATATAGTGTACTGCTTTTGACCAGAGCCCTATTCGCTTTAATATAGTGCAATACTGTGAGATCTGGTCAAAAACAGTGGAATGTAGGGAATAGGGAACGATTTGGGAAGCAGGCCTCAGCCTCTGCTCCTCTGGGAAAGACCTAACCTATCCTAACCTCATTAGTTCCATGGCTGCCATGGCGACGGGCTACAGATCACTGTGCTCTCAGGGTTCTGGGTTCATGTTGGTGGAACAGCTCTGGTGGCATGTCTTGTGGGGTATGGATGGGTGTCTGAGCTGTGTGCCAGTAGTTTAAACAGACAGCTCTGGTGGCATGTCTTGTGGGGTATGGATGGGTGTCTGAGCTGTGTGCCAGTAGTTTAAACAGACAGCTCTGGTGGCATGTCTTGTGGGGTATGGATGGGTGTCTGAGCTGTGTGCCAGTAGTTTAAACAGACAGCTCTGGTGGCATGTCTTGTGGGGTATGGATGGGTGTCTGAGCTGTGTGCCAGTAGTTTAAACAGACAGCTCTGGTGGCATGTCTTGTGGGGTATGGATGGGTGTCTGAGCTGTGTGCCAGTAGTTTAAACAGACCTCTGGTGGCATGTCTTGTGGGGTATGGATGGGTGTCTGAGCTGTGTGCCAGTAGTTTAAACAGACAGCTCTGGTGGCATGTCTTGTGGGGTATGAATGGGTGTCTGAGCTGTGTGCCAGTAGTTTAAACAGACAGCTCTGGTGGCATGTCTTGTGGGGTATGAATGGGTGTCTGAGCTGTGTGCCAGTAGTTTAAACAGACAGCTTGGTACATTCAGCATGTCAACACTTCTTACAAAAACAAGTAGTGATGAAGTCAATCTCTCCTCTACTTTGAGCCAGGAGAGATTGACATGTCCTGTATATTATTAATGTTAGCTCTCTGTGTACATCCAAGGGCCAGCCGTGCTACCCTGTCTGAGCCAACTGTAATTCTCCTAAATCCCTCTTTGTGGAACCTGACCACACGACTGAACAGTAGTCCAGCTGCGACAAAACTAGGACCTGTAGGACCTGCCTTGTTGATGGTGTTGTTAAGAAGGTATAAACTAGGGCCTGTAGGACCTGCCTTGTTGATAGTGTGGTTAAGAAGGTAGAAACTAGGGCCTGTAGGACCTGCCTTGTTGATAGTGTTGTTAAGAAGGTAGAAACTAGGGCCTGTGGGACCTGCCTTGTTGATAGTGTTGTTAAGAAGGTAGAAACTAGGGCCTGTAGGACCTGCCTTGTTGATAGTGTTGTTAAGAAGGTAGAAACTAGGGTCTGTAGGACCAGCCTTGTTGATAGTGTTGTTAAGAAGGTAGAAACTAGGGCCTGTAGGACCTGCCTTGTTGATAGTGTTGTTAAGAAGGTAGAAACTAGGGCCTGTAGGACCTGCCTTGTTGATAGTGTTGTTAAGAAGGTAGAAACTAGGGCCTGTAGGACCTGCCTTGTTGATAGTGTTGTTAAGAAGGTAGAAACTAGGGTCTGTAGGACCAGCCTTGTTGATAGTGTTGTTAAGAAGGTAGAAACTAGGGCCTGTAGGACCTGCCTTGTTGATAGTGTTGTTAAGAAGGTAGAAACTAGGGCCTGTAGGACCTGCCTTGTTGATAGTGTTGTTAAGAAGGTAGAAACTAGGGCCTGTAGGACCTGCCTTGTTGATAGTGTTAAGAAGGTAGAAACTAGGGCCTGTAGGACCTGCCTTGTTGATAGTGTTGTTAAGAAGGTAGAAACTAGAGCCTGTAGGACCTGCCTTGTTGATAGTGTTGTTAAGAAGGTAGAAACTAGGGCCTGTAGGACCTGCCTTGTTGATAGTGATGTTAAGAAGGCAGAAACTAGGGCCTGTAGGACCTGCATTGTTGATAGTGTTAAGATGGTAGAAACTAGGGCCTGTAGGACCTGCCTAGTTGATAGTGTTAAGATGGTAGAAACTAGGGCCTGTAGGACCTGCCTTGTTGATAGTGTTAAGATGGTAGAAACTAGGGCCTGTAGGACCTGCCTTGTTGATAGTGTTAAGATGGTAGAAACTAGGGCCTGTAGGACCTGCCTAGTTGATAGTGTTAAGATGGTAGAAACTAGGGCCTGTAGGACCTGCCTTGTTGATAGTGTTAAGAAGGTATAAACTAGGGCCTGTAGGACCTGCCTTGTTGATAGTGTTGTTAAGAAGGTATAAACTAGGGCCTGTAGGACCTGCCTTGTTGATAGTGATGTTAAGAAGGCAGAAACTAGGGCCTGTAGGACCTGCCTTGTTGATAGTGTTAAGATGGTAGAAACTAGGGCCTGTAGGACCTGCCTTGTTGATAGTGCTGTTAAGAGGGCAGAGCAGCGCTGTATTATGGACAGACTTCTTCCCATCTTAGCTACTGTTGCATCAGCATGTTTGGACCATGACAGTTTACAATCCAGGGTTACTCCAAGCAGTTTAGTCAACTCAACCTGCTCAATTTCCACATTATTCATTACAAGATTTAGTTGAAGTTTAGGTTTCAGTGAATGACTTGTCTCAAATACAATGCTTTAGTTTTTAAAATATTTCTTGCCACCCATTGTGAAACTGACTGCAGCTATTTGTTAAGTGTTGCAGTGATTTCACTCGCTGTAGTAGCTGACGTGTATAGTGTTGAGTCACCCGTATACATAGGTACACTACTCTAAGCCAGTGGCATGTCATTAGTAAAGATTGAAAAAAGTAAGGGGCCTAGACAGCTGCCCTGGGGAATGCCTGATTCTTCCTGGATTATGTTGGAGAGGCTTCCATTAAAGAACACCCTCTGTGTTCTGTTAGACTGGTAACTATCCACATTATAGCAGGGGGTGTAAATCCATAATACATACGTTTTTTTCCAGCAGCAGACTATGATCGATAATGTCAAAAGCTGCACTAAAGTCTAACAAAACAGCACCCACAATATTTTATTATACATTTTTCTCAGCCAATCACCAGTCATTTGTGCTAGTGCCAAGCGTGCTGAAAGTCTGTTGTCAAATAGTTTACTCTAAAATATCATTGTATCTGTTCAAACACCATTTTTTTCCCACAAAAGTTTACTAAGGGTTGGTAACAGGCTGATTGGTCGGCTATTTGAGCAGTAAAGGGGGCTTTACTATTCTTGAGTAGCGGAATTACTTTTTGCTTCCCTCCAGGCCTGAGGGCACACACTTTCTAATAGGCTCAGATTGAAGATGCGTTAAATAGGAGTGGCAATATCGTCCGCTATTATTCTCAGTAATTTTCCATCCAAGTTGTCAGACCTAGGTGACTTCTCAATGTTAATAGACAGCAATAATTGTTTCACCTCTTCCACACTCACTTTTCATAATTCAAAATTACAATGCTTGTCTTTCGTAATTTGGTCAGTTATACTTGGATGTGTAATGTGGAGAGGGGGTCTGTAAGAGGGCGGCAGGTAGCCTAGTGGTTAGAGCGTTGGACTAGTAACCGAAAGGTTGCAAGATTGAATCCCCGAGCTGACAAGGTAAAAATCTGTCGTTCTGCCCCTGAACAAGGCAGTTAACCCACTGTTCCTAGGCCGTCATTGAAAATAAGAATTTGTTCTTAAATGACTTGCCTAGTTAAATAAATAAAAAATGTTGCCATTTGTTGCTAATCTTGCCGATGAAAAACATCATTAAAGTAGTTGGTAATATCAGTGGGATTTGTGATGAATGAAATTAGCCATCTGACTCAATGAGTGATGGAGCTGAGTTTGCCTTTTTGCCCAAAATGTAATTTTAGCTGCTCCAAAGCTTTTTACTATGATTCTTTATATCATTTATCTTTGTTTTATAGTATATTTTTTTCTTATTTTTGTTCAGTTTAGTCACATTATTTCTCAATTTGCAGTATGTTTGCCAATCGGTCGTGTAGCCAGACTTATTTGCCATTCCTTTTGCCTCATTCCTCACAACCATACAACCATACAACTCCCTCCACACTATCTTGGACAGAGACAGTCTGAGGTGTGGTTCAGCTGGGTTGGGGCCAGTAGCTTTCAGCAGTATTTGTTTATGGCAACTGCTGTCTCGAGGCACCTAGCCAAAACATCACAGAGTCACACAGAGCAGCAGCAGCACTACTGTCCCCAGATCCTTCCCTAAAACCATCTGTCTGTCTGCCTGATGGCAAGCCACACACTCTAACAGAGCCCCTTTCCACTAACAGACCCCCCTGTCCTCTAGCAGACCCCCATTTCTCTAACATACCCCCCTCCCCTTTAACATACCCCCTCTCCACTAACTGACCCCCCTCTCCTCTAACAGACCCCCCTCTCCTCTAACAGACCCCCCTATACTCTAGCAGACCCCCCTCTCCTCTAACTGACCCCCCTCTCCTCTAACAGACCCCCCTCTCCTCTAACAGACCCCCCTCTCCTCTAGCAGACCCCCCTCTCCTCTAACAGACCCCCCTCTCCTCTAACAGACCCCCCTCTCCACCAACAGACCCCCCTCTCCTCTAACAGACCCCCCTCTCCTCTAGCAGACCCCCCTCTCCTCTAACAGACCCCCTCTCCTCTAACAGACCCCCCTCTCCTTTAACAGACCCCTCTCTCCACCAACAGACCCCCCTCTCCTCTAGCAGACCCCCCTCTCCACCAACAGACCCCCTCTCCACTAGCAGACCCCCCTCTCCACCAACAGACCCCCCTCTCCTCTAACAGACCCCCCTCTCCACCAACAGACCCCCCTCTCCTCTAACAGACCCCCCTCTCCTCTAACAGACCCCCCTCTCCTCTAACAGACCCCCTCTCCTCTAACAGACCCCCCTCTCCTCCAACAGACCCCCCTCTCCACTAACAGACCCCCTTCTCCTCCAACAGACCCCCCTCTCCTCTAGCAGACCCCCCTCTCCTCTAACAGACCCCCCTCTCCACCAACAGACCCCCCTCTCCTCTAACAGACCCCCCTCTCCACCAACAGACCCCCCTCTCCTCTAACAGACCCCCCTCTCCTCTAACAGACCCCCCTCTCCTCTAACAGACCCCCCTCTCCTCTAGCAGACCCCTCTCCTCTAACAGACCCCCTCTCCTCTAACAGACCCCCCTCTCCACTAACAGACCCCCCTCTCCTCTAACAGACCCCCCTCTCCACTAACAGACCCCCCTCTCCTCCAACAGACCCCCCTCTCCACTAACAGACCCCCCTCTCCTCTAACAGACCCCCTCTCCTCTAGCAGACCCCCCTCTCCTCTAGCAGACCCCCCTCTACTCTAACAGACCCCCCTCTCCTCTAGCAGACCCCCCTCTACTCTAACAGACCCCCCTCTCCTCTAGCAGACCCCCCTCTACTCTAACAGACCACCCTCTCCTCTAGCTGACCCCCTTTGGCGTGAGACTCTATTCACAGCAGGACTCCCCAAAAATATAAAGTGCCATCCTTTTGACCAGGGCCCATAGGTTCATAAGAAGTAGTGGTCAGAAGTAGTGGTCAGAAGTAGTGGTCAGAAGTAGTGGTCAAAAGTAGTGGTCAGAAGTAGTGGTCAAAAGTAGTGCACTACAGGGAATAAGATTCCATTTGGGACAACGTTTCTGTTCACAGCAGGAATGAATGGGGCCTGAGTTTAGAAGACTGTTCACAACAGGAACGGATGGGGTCTGAGTTTAGAAGACTGTTCACAGCAGGAACGGATGGGGCCTGAGTTTAGAAGACTCGGTTTTAATAGTCAGGGCTTGGCTTTTCTCCTTAATGGTTTTAATGGTGAGGGCTTTTCTCCTTAATGGTTTTAATGGTGAGGGCTTTTCTCCTTAATGGTTTTAATGGTGAGGGCTTTTCTCCTTAATGGTTTTAATGGTGAGGGCTTTTCTCCTTAATGGTTTTAATGGTGAGGGCTTTTCTCCTTAATGGTTTTAATGGTGAGGGCTTTTCTCCTTAATGGTTTTAATGGTGAGGGCTTTTTTCCTTAATGGTTTAAATGTTGTCCAGATTGGAACGGCCACAGTTAGATTTAATTACAGAGACCTCAGTGGTAAAGCGGTCTAAATAAAATCACATTTGTAAATTGGAGTCACCTGAGTTATAATTATGGGATGGATATGACTACGGAGTTAAGTGGAACTAGAAACTTCTCATCTTCTGATATAAAGAAACAACCACGAGAACGAAAGAGAAATGTCCAACACAATGTGGTGTACCAGGTTATACCAATCATCAGGATATTGGCTTCCTCTGACATGCTGCATAGCGCCCGGTGAAACACTCGATCAATCCACTTCAAACAATTCACCATTGTTGATGCGCTGAGAAGAAACAGGCGTTACGGTGGTACAGTATACTACACGCTGTGTAATGATTGATGAGGTCATGTCAGAAGAAACGTTACATGAGGTTGGTTGGTAAAAAAACGAACCAGTACTGATGTCACGAACTTCAAAATGAGCGGACCAAAGGCGCAGCGTGCATTGAGTTCCATATCTTTTTAATACAAAGTGAAACTAGGAAAAAAAAATAATAATACGTGCCGACGTGATGCCCCAAACACACTAACACAATATCCCACAAAGCAGGTGGGAGATAGGGCTTCCTAAATATGATCCCCAATTAGAGGCAACGATTACCAGATGCCTCTAATTGGGAACCATACAAAACCACCAACATAGAAATACACATTCTAGAACACCCTGACCTAAACCACTATAGAGAATCCAAGGGCTCTCTATGGTCAGGGCGTGACAACTGCACTATATAGAGATTAGGGTGCCATTTGGAATAGGGAATAGGGTGCCATTTGATATAGGAATAGGGTGCCATTTGATATAGGAATAGGGTGCCATTTGATATAGGGTGCCATTTGAAATAGGGAATAGGGTGCCATTTGATATAGGGAATAGGGTGTCATTTGATATAGGGAATAGGGTGCCATTTGAAATAGGGAATAGGGTGCCATTTGATATAGGGAATAGGGTGCCATTTGAAATAGGGAATAGGGTGCCATTTGATATAGGGTGCCATTTGATATAGGGAATAGGGTGCCATTTGTTATAGGGTGCTATTTGATATAGGGTGCCATTTGTTATAGGGTACCATTTGATATAGGGAATAGGGTGCTATTTGATATAGGGAATAGGGTGCCATTTGATATAGGGTACCATTTGATGTAGGGAATAGGGGTGCTATTTGATATAGGGAATAGGGTGCCATTTGATATAGGGTACCATTTGATATAGGGAATAGGGTGCTATTTGATATAGGGAATAGGGTGCCCTTTGTTATAGGGTACCATTTGATATAGGGAATAGGGTGCCATTTGATATAGGGAATAGGGTGCCATTTGTTATAGGGTGCTATTTGATATAGGGTGCCATTTGTTATAGGGTACCATTTGATATAGGGAATAGGGTACCATTTGATGTAGGGAATAGGGGTGCTATTTGATATAGGGAATAGGGTGCCATTTGATATAGGGTACCATTTGATATAGGGAATAGGGTGCTATTTGATATAGGGAATAGGGTGCCCTTTGTTATAGGGTACCATTTGATATAGGGAATAGGGTGCCATTTGATATAGGGAATAGGGTGCCATTTGTTATAGGGTGCTATTTGATATAGGGTGCCATTTGTTATAGGGTACCATTTGATATAGGGAATAGGGTGCCATGTGATATAGGGAATAGGGTGCCATTTGATATAGGGTGCCATGTGATATAGAGAATAGGGTGCCATGTGATATAGGGAATAGGGTGCCATGTGATATAGGGAATAGGGTGCCATGTGATATAGGGAATAGGGTGCCATGTGATATAGGGAATAGGGTGCCATGTGATATAGGGAATAGGGTGCCATGTGATATAGGGAATAGGGTGCCATGTGATATAGGGAATAGGGTGCCATGTGATATAGGGAATAGGGTGCCATTTGATATAGGGAATAGGGTGCCATGTGATATAGGGAATAGGGTGCCATGTGATATAGGGAATAGGGTGCCATTTGATATAGGGAATAGGGTGCCATGTGATATAGGGAATAGGGTGCCATTTGATATAGGGAATAGGGTGCCATGTGATATAGGGAATAGGGTGCCATTTGATATAGGGAATAGGGTGCCATTTGATATAGGGAATAGGGTGCCATGTGATATAGGGAATAGGGTACCATGTGATATAGGGAATAGGGTGCCATGTGATATAGGGAATAGGGTGCCATGTGATATAGGGAATAGGGTGCCATGTGATATAGGGAATAGGGTGCCATGTGATATAGGGAATAGGGTGCCATGTGATATAGGGAATAGGGTGCCATTTGGGACACACACCAAAATGGAAGAGGCTATACGGACACACCTGGTGCCCAAATTGATGACGTATGTCACACAGTGAGAGTCGAGTGGAGACTCATGTTTCCTTTGAAATGGTATCAAGAATATGCAAATCCTTGCTTCAGGGCCTTAGCTACAGGCAGTTAGATTTGGGTACGTCATTTGAGGCGAAAATATTCTACCCCCAAGCCGTAAGACTGTTGAACAAATAATCAAATGGCCACTCGGACTATTTACATTGACACCCTTCCCCATTTGTTTTTACACTGATGGTACTCGCTGTTTATTATCTATGCATAGTCACTTTACCCCTACCTAAATGTACAAACTACCTCGACTAACCTGTACCCCCACACATTGACTTGGTACCGGTAGTACTGCCTGTATATAGCCTTGTTATTGTTATTTTATTGTGTTACTTTATATTATTTCTTATTATTTTTTACTTTAGATTATTTGGTAAATATTTTCTTAACTCTTTCTTGAACTGCATTGTGGGTTAAGGCGTTGTAAGTTAGCATTTCACGATAACGTCTACAGCTGTTGTATTCGGCGCACGTGACAAATAAAGTTTAATTTGATTTGACAGAGTAGGGAAAGCCCCAGTGAGCAGCCTCCATGGTGGGTGGACCCTGACCCAACATCGCAGAGCCACGGCCTGCTTATTTAGGGAGCCACAGACCAACAGACCTCACTGGTCTCCCTGGGGGATAAGGACAGCTGCACAGAGAATGTACGCGTGTGTGTGTGTGTGTGTGTGTGTGTGTGTGTGTGTGTGTGTGTGTGTGTGTGTGTGTGTGTGTGTGTGTGTGTGTGTGTGTGTGTGCGCGTGCGCGTGTGCGCGTGTGCGCGTGTGTGTGTATTAAATCTTATTTTGAGGAAAAGCAGGGTTAACAGAAGCCCCACACTAATGATATGATCCTGTAACGTCACAGTTAAGAGGGACTGGTTCATGTGACTGCACTTCTCTGCACTGCAATATGTAATAGTTTGAATCAGACACTAATGTAGCCATCAAATTAACTTCACCAAGTCTGACTGTAGGTTAACATGCACTTTAAGTTTCAGGTTGTTGATTAGTTCATGTACAGACACACTGTAAACAAATCCTGCACTTTTTACAGTAACTTACTGGCAGCCAGTTTACAGTAATTTTCCGTTAAACCAAAGTGTCTTTAGAATTTACGGTAACATATTGTACTTTTTTTTTAACAGTAACTTACAGGTAACTGCCAGTAAGTTAGTGTGAAAACAACAGTATTTGTTTTTTACAGTGAAGTATATTCAAACCTAAGAATCAATAGAAACAAAGCCCTGTGAATGTGTTGAGAATATCTTCCTAAACTAATAGGACTCTATTCTCTACTGCATTTAGAACTGGGACAACAAAATAGCCTCATGTCACACTATAAACAACACCAGCCTAATCTCATCCGGCCTCCATCTGCAGCAAACAGGTCTACATGTATATGGAATGGACCACCTTAAGGGTGGTTTGGGGGTAGTAACGGTGGTTTGGGGGGTAGTAACGGTGGTTTGGGGGGTAGTAACGGTGGTTTGGGGGGTAGTAACAGCTGTTTGGGGGGTAGTAACGGTGGTTTGGGGGGTAGTAACGGTGGTTTGGGGGGTAGTAACGGTGGCTTGGGGGGTAGTAACGGCTGTTGGGGGGCAGTAACAGCTGTTTGGGGGCAGTAACAGCTGTTTGGGGGCAGTAATGGTTGTTGGGGGGTAGTAACGGTTGTTTGGGGGCAGTAATGGTTGTTTGGGGGCAGTAATGGTTGTTTGGGGGCAGTAATGGTTTTGGGGGGCAGTAATGGTTGTTTGGGGGCAGTAACGGTTGTTTGGGGGCAGTAACGGTTGTTTGGGGGGTAGTAATGGTTGTTTGGGGGCAGTAAGGGTTGTTTGGGGGCAGTAACGGTTGTTGGGGGGTAGTAACGGTTGTTGGGGGTAGTAATGGTTGTTTGGGGGGTAGTAACGGTTGTTGGGGGTAGTAATGGTTGTTTGGGGGCAGTAATGGTTTTTGGGGGGCAGTAATAGTTGTTTGGGGGCAGTAATGGTTGTTTGGGGGCAGTAACGGTTGTTTGGGGGCAGTAACGGTTGTTTGGGGGCAGTAACGGTTGTTTGGGGGGTAGTAATGGTTGTTTGGGGGCAGTAACGGTTGTTTGGGGGCAGTAACGGTTGTTTGGGGGGTAGTAATGGTTGTTTGGGGGTAGTAATGGTTGTTTGGGGGCAGTAAGGGTTGTTTGGGGGCAGTAAGGGTTGTTTGGAGGCAGTAAGGGTTGTTTGGGGGCAGTAATGGTTGTTTGGGGGTAGTAATGGTTGTTTGGGGGTAGTAATGGTTGTTTGGGGGCAGTAAGGGTTGTTTGGGGGCAGTAAGGGTTGTTTGGGGGCAGTAAGGGTTGTTTGGGGGCAGTAATGGTTGTTTGGGGGCAGTAACGGTTGTTTGGGGGCAGTAATGGTTGTTTGGGGGCAGTAAGGGTTGTTTGGGGGCAGTTACGGGGCAGTCAAGGGGAATGATCTTCTAGGAGCACATCTTCCGGTTAATGTGAGGTGGATTCACTCCTGTGGTCTACTGATAGAGGGTCAGATTATACCAGCCTTACCCACCTCTTGTCCAACTTCAACTACTAAAGACATTGCAAGTCATATTATGTATATATACAGTGTTGTAATGATGTGCATAAAGTTCAAGTACAAAAGGGAAAATAAATAAGCATAAATATGGGTTGTATTTACAATGGCGTTTGTTCTTCACTGGTTGACCTTTTCTTGTGGCAACAGGTCACAAATCTTGCTGCTGTGATGGCACACTGTGGTATTTCACCCAGTAGATATGGGAGTTTATCAAAATCGGGTTTGTTCTCAAATTCTTTGTGGATCTGTGTAATCTGAGGGAAATATGTGTCTCTAATATGGTCATACATTTGGCAGGAGGTTAGGAAGTGCAGCTCAGTTTCCACCTCATTTTGTGGGCAGTGTTGCACATAGCCTGTCTTCTCTTGAGAGTCAGGTCTGCCTACGGTGGCCTTTCTCAATAGCAAGGCTATGCTCACTGAGTCTGTACATAGTCAAAGCTTTCCTTAAGTTTGGGTCAGTCACAGTGGTCAGGTATTCTGCCACTGTGTACTTTCTGTTTAGGGCCAAATAGCATTGTAGTTTGCTCTGGGTTTTTTTGTTAATTCTTTCCAATGTGTCAAGTAATTATATTTTTGTTTTCTCATAATGTGGTTGGGTCTAATTGTGTTGCTGTCCTGGGGCTCTGTGGGGTGTGTTTGTGTTTGTGAACAGGGCCCCAGGACCAGCTTGCTTAGGGGACTCTTCTCCAGGTTCATCTCTCTGTAGGTGATGGCTTTGTTATGGAAGGTTTGGGAATCACTTCCTTTTAGGTGGTTGTAGCATTTAACGTCTCTTTTCTGGATTTTGATAATTAGCGGGTATCGGCCTAATTCTGCTCTGCATGCATTATTTGATGTTCTACGTTGTACACGGAGGATATTTTTGCAGAATTCTGCATGCAGAGTCTCAATTTGGTGTTTGTCACATTTTGTGAATTCTTGGTTGGTGAGCAGGGCCCCAGACCTCACAACCATAAAGGGCAATGGGTTCTATAACTGATTCAAGTATTTTTAGCCAGATCCTAATTGGTATGTCGAATTTGATGTTCCTTTTGATGGCATAGAAGGCCCTTCTTGCCTTGTCTCTCAGATCGTTCACAGCTTTGTGGAAGTTACCTGTGACGCTGATGTTTAGGCCAAGGTATGTATAGTTTTTTGTGTGTTCTAGGGCAACGGTGTCTAGATGGAATTTATATTTGTGATCCTGGCGACTGAACTTTTTTTGGAACACCATTATTTTGGTCTTACTGAGATTTACTGTCAGGGCCCAGGTCTGACAGAATCTGTGCAGAAGATCTAGGTGCTGCTGTAGGCCCTCCTTGGTTGGGGACAGAAGCACCAGATCATCAGCAAACAGTAGACATTTTACTTCAGATTCTAGTAGGGTGAGGCCGGGTGCTGCAGACTGTTCTAGTGCCCTCGCCAATTCGTTGATATATATGTTGAAGAGGGTGGGGCTTATGCTGCATCCCTGTCTCACCCCACGGCCCTGTGGGAAGAAATGTATGTTTAATGCCTATTTTAACCGCACACTTGTTGTTTGTGTACATGGATTTCATAATGTCGTATGTTTTTCCCCTAACATCACTTTCCATCAGTTTATATAGCAGACCCTCAATGCCAAATTGAGTCTCTCTCCTTCTCACTCTCCTTCCCTCTTAGCAGAGACCATAGACAATTGCATCATTATCACTGCTGGTGTAACGCCCTGGCCATAGAGGGTTTTTTGTTCTCTATTTTTGGTTAGGCCAGGGTGTGACATGGGTGGGTGTTCTATGTTCCGTTTTCTATGTTGGTGTATTACTTTGTTTCGGCCGTGTATGGCTCTCAATCAGGAACAGCTGTAGATCGTTGTTGCTCATTGAGAGTGATACATAGGCAGCCTGTTTTTCCTTTGGGGTTTGTGGGTGAATGTTTTCTGTTTAGTTTTACAACCTGACAGAACTGTTGCTGGTCGTTTTTGGTTTATTTTTAAGTGTTCATTTAGTCCATTAAAGTCTTTCAAGATGAACACATCCTCCGCTGCACCTTGGTCTCATTTTGACGACGGCCGTTACAGATTCACCCACCATAAACGGACCAAGCAGCGTGAGAGGAAGGAGCAGAGGGTTCAGGATTCCTGGACGTGGGAGGAATTACTGGACGGAAAGGGACCATGGAGTCAAGCTGGGGAATATTGTCGCCCGAAAGAGGAGCTGGAGGCAGCGAAAGCTGAGAGGCAGCTCAGCGCGTCTGGTCTCCAGTGCACCGTTTCGGTCCAGGCTATCCTGCGCCGGCTCTGCTCACTGTGTCTCCAGGGCGCTGGGAGGGCTCAGTTCGTCCTATGCCTGCGCTCCACCCGTGCCGGGCTAGAGTGGCCATTCGGCCTGGAATAGGGGTGTCAAGCCTACGCACCAGAACTCCAGTGCTCCCCCACAGCCCGGTCTATCCTGTGCCTCCTCCTCGGACCAGGCCTCCAGTGGGTCTCCCCATCCTGGTCTATCCTGTGCCTCCTCCTCGGACCAGGCCTCCAGTGGGTCTCCCCATCCTGGTCTATCCTGTGCCTCCTCCTCGGACCAGGCCTCCAGTGGGTCTCCCCAGTCCGGAGCAGCCAGAGCCGCCCGCCAGTCCGGAGCTGCCAGAGCCGCCCGCCTGTCCGGAGCCGCCAGAGCCGCCGGCCTGTCCGGAGCCGCCAGAGTCGCCCGCCTGTCCGGAGCCGCCAGAGTCGCCCGCCAGCCGGGCGCAGCCAGAGTCGCCAGTCCGTGGTCGGTGGCAGGAGATCACGCTCTAGGGGAGCCAGTGAAGTGGGGTGAGCCAGTGGTGGAGCGGGGTCTGCGTCCCGCTCCAGAGCCTCCACCGCGGAGAAATGCCCACCCAGACCCTCCCCTATAGGTTCAGGTTTTGCGGCCGGAGTCCGCACCTTTGGGGGGGGTACTGTCACGCCCTGACCTGAGAGAGCCTTTTTATGTCTCTATTTAGGTTTGGTCAGGGTGCAATTTGGGTGGGCATTCTATGTCTGTATTTCTATGTTGGGGATTGCTTTGTTTCGGCCGGGTATGGCTCCCAATCAGTACATCGTTGTTGCTGATTGGGAGTCATACTTAGGCAGCATGTTTTTCCTTTGGGTTTTGTGGGTAGATGTTTTCTGTTTAGTGTTTGGTTATACCTGACAGAACTGTTTGGGCTGTCATTTTCTTGTTTTTGTTCAAAGTGTCTCGAGTACGATTAAAGATGAGCACTCAACACGCTGCGCCTTGGTCTACTTCTTCAGACAGCCGTTACAGCTGGCTTCTTCATTGGTGGGTTCCCGGGTATTGTAGTGTTTATTGCCTGTGATGTAAAGCGCTGAATGGAGTGGTACATGTCATTGTTTTGTTCACATTACTTACATCCCAAATGGTACCATATTTCCTGTGTAGGGCACTACTTTTGACAAGGGTCCATAGTGCACTACATAGGGAATAGTGTGACATTTGAGACGTAACCCACACTCTTCACTGGAAGAGTCTGGAACTTACCAGAACCGTTTAATGGCTTATCTTCTGTTGGCACTTAGTTCCTGCTGTTTCCGCCCTGATATTTTTTTTTCACTTTATAATGGAAATATTGTTAGCCTGGTCACTGATCTGTGTGTGCTGTCTTGAAGTTGGCAAGACAATACAAACAGATCTGGGACCAGGCTTCATTAGAAATATGTAAATGTTAGGGTTATGACTGTATTCATCTTCAACACCCAGAACCAAACCTGAATCTTGTTCCTCAAGGTGGGGGGGGGGGGGGGGGGTCATGAAAGGTGTAATAAATGGTAGAGGAGGGTTTCTGGCAAGCAGCCCAGAGAGCGGGAGCGGAGAAGATGGAGGAGTGTGTTGATCCTGTATGTTTCCTGCCAGCAGCCCAGAGAGAGGGAGCGGAGAGGAGCAGGAGAAGTGGGACCCGCTTCAGCATAGAGTTACACAAAACAGGCCCTGCCCTTCTCCTTTCTCACACCACCCAACACATGTTGCTCTGCTTTGTTCTCGGAGAGGCAGTGGTGAGGAGCAACGCCTACTGTTACTACTACTACTGCTACTACTGTCACTACTACTACTACTGCTACTACTGTCAATACTACTACTACTGTTACTACTACTACTGCTACTACTACTACTGCTACTACTACTACTACTGCTACTACTGTCACTACTACTACTACTGCTACTACTGTCAATACTACTACTACTGTTACTACTACTACTGCTACTACTACTACTGCTACTACTACTACTACTGCTACTACTACTACTGTTACTACTACTACTGCTACTACTACTACTACTACTACTGCTACTACTACTACTGCTACTACTACTACTACTACTACTACTACTACTACTGCTACTACTACTACTGCTACTACTACTACTGCTACTACTACTACTACTGCTACTACTACTACTGCTACTACTACTACTACTGCTACTACTACTACTACTACTACTACTACTACTACTACTACTACTACTACTACTACTACTACTACTACTACTACTACTACTACTGTTACTACTACTACTACTACTACTACTGCTACTACTGCTACTACTACTACTGCTACTACTACTACTACTACTACTACTACTACTACTACTACTACTACTACTACTACTACTACTACTGCTATTACTACTACTAAGTAGTAGTAATAAGTCTCCTCTGTGGCTCAGTTGGTAGAGCATGGTGTTTGCAACGCCAGGGTTGTGGGTTCGATTCCCACGGGGGACCAGTACGGAAAAATAATGTACTGTAAGTTGCACTGGATAAGAGCGTCTGCTAAATGACTAAAATGTAAATGTACTACTAATACAACTACTAATGCTACCACTACCGCTGCTGCTGCTACTATTACTAATACTATTACTACTGTTACTAAGACTACTACTACTACTACTACTGCTGCTACTATTACTACTAGTACTACTACTACTAGTACTACTACTATTAGTACTACTACTACTACTACTACTACTACTACCGCTGCTGCTGCTACTAAATACTACTACTACTACTACTACTACTGCTACTGCTTCTACTACTACAACTACTACTGCTACTGCTACTACTGCTACTATTACTACTACTACTACTATTACAACTACTACTGCTAATACTGCTACTACTACTGCTGCTACTACTACTACTACTACTACTACTACTACTACTACTACTACTACGACTACCACTACTATTACTACTACTACAACTACCACTACTATTACTACTGCTACAACTGCTAATACTGATACTACTACTACTACTACTACTACTACTACTACTACTACTACTACCAATACTACTACTACTACTACGACTACCACTAATATTACTACTAGTACTGCTACTACTACTACCACTACTATTACTAACACTACTACTACTACTACTACTACTACTACTACTACTACTACCAATACTACTACTACTACTACGACTACCACTAATATTACTACTAGTACTGCTACTACTACTACTACTACCAATACCACTACTACTACTACTACTACTACCAACACTACTACTACTACTACTACCACTACTATTACTACTAGTACTGCTACTACTACTGCTACTACTACATCTACCACTACTACTACTACTACTACTACTACTACTATTACTACCACTACTAGGATCCCAGATGGTTTAGGACCCACCACTCTGATGGAGTAGGACCCACCACTCTGATGGAGTAGGACCCACCACTCTGATGGAGTAGGACCCACCACTCTGATGGAGTAGGACCCACCACTCTGATAGTGTAGGATCCCAGATGGAGTAGGATCCCAGACGGAGTAGGATCCCAGACGGAGTAGGATCCCAGACGGAGTAGGACCCCAGATGGAGTAGGATCCCAGACGGAGTAGGATCCCTGACGGAGTAGGATCCCAGATGGAGTAGGATCCCTGACGGAGTAGGATCCCAGACGGAGTAGGATCCCAGACGGAGTAGGATCCCAGACGGAGTAGGATCCCCAGACGGAGTAGGATCCCAGATGGAGTAGGATCCCAGACGGAGTAGGATCCCAGATGGAGTAGGATCCCAGATGGAGTAGGATCCCAGACGGAGTAGGATCCCAGACGGAGTAGGACCCAAGATGGAGTAGGATCCCTGATGGAGTAGGACCCCAGACGGAGTAGGATCCCAGATGGAGTAGGATCCCTGACGGAGTAGGATCCCATAGACTAAAGCCGACTTCCAAATGGACACCCTATTCCAACCAATTACAATCTCCTTTATGCTAATTTGTTCCTATCGGAGTCACGGACACATCAATTATACTGTGACTCCGTGTTATTTTAGTGTTGTTCGGTTTTAATGTTGGAACCCTTGCTTCCTTGACTGCCTGAGTAGAGCTGCATACATGTATAAATCTAAAATTAAAACTTATTCCCTGTATAGTACACTACTTTTGACGTGAGTAGTACACTATACAGGGAATAACAGTGCCATTTGGGACACAAATAAGTCACACAGGACAGGGTGCTTGTAATGTAATGAGTCTCTGAGATAAAGACAAACGGAACGGTGAATAAATGTGAGTAGAATCATGAGGTCTTCCTGTGGAGATCCCTCCAGCTTCCTGCTACTGTGCTGGTAGCCTGTCACGCCCTGACCTGAGGGAGAGGGTTTGTTTCTCTAGGTTGTTAGGTCAGGGTGTTGGGTGGGCATTCTATGGTTTGTATTTCTTTGTTTTGGGCCGAGTATGGTTCCTAATCAGAGGCAGCTGTCTATCGTTGTCTCTGATTGGGGATCATACTTAGGCAGCCCTTTTTTCCACCTTTAGTTGTGGGATCTTGTTTTTTGTGTAGGTGCCTGTGAGCAGCCCAGAACGTCACGCTTCGTTTTCATCTGTATTGTTTTGGTGAATTTCTTATTTATTAAACATGTGGAACTCTAAGTACGCTGCGCCTTGGTCTACTCCTTTAGACGATCGTGACATAGCCAGGCACAAAACTATCTAACACTGACATGTACTCCCTGTTCACACATGACTGCATGGCCAAGCACGACTCCAACACCATCGATAAGTTTGCCCGACGATACAACAGTGGTTGGCCTGATCACCGACAACGCAGGAGCCTATAGGGAGGAAGTCAGAGACCTGGTAGTCTGGTGCAAGGACAACAACCTCTCCCTCAACGTGATCAAGGCAAAGGAGATGATTGTGGACTACAGGAAAAGGAGGACAGAGCACGCCCCCATTCTCATTCGACGGGGCTGTAGTGAAGCAGGTTGAGAGCTTCAAGTTCCTTGGTCTCCACATCACCAACAAACTTTCATGGTCCAGGCACACCAAGACAGTCGTGAACAGGGCACGACAAAACCTATTCCCTCAGGAGACTGAAAAGATTTGGCATGGGTCCTCAGATCCTCAAAAAGTTATACAGCTGCACCATCGAGAGCATCCTGACTGGTTGCATCACTGCCTGGTATGGCAACTGCATGGCCTCCGACCACAAGGCACTACAGAGGGAAGTGCGTACGGCCCAGTATATCACTGGGGCCAAGCTTCCTGCCATCCAGGACCTCTATACCAGGCGGTGTCAGAGGAAGGCCCAAAAAATTGCCAAAGACTCCAGCCACCCCAGTCATAGACTGGTCTCTCTTTTTTCTTTTTTTTCTTTTTCTTTTTTTTACCTTAATTAACTAGTCAGTTAAGAACAAATTCTTATTTACAATGACAGTCTACCAAAAGGCAAAAGGCCTATTGCGGGGACGAGGGCTGGGAATAAAAATTACAAATAAATAAAATATAAATATAGGACAAAACACACATCACAACAAGAGAGAAAACACAACACAACATAAAGAGAGACCTAAGACAACAACATAGCATGGTAGCAACACAACATGACCACACAGCATGGTAGAAACACAACATGGTACAAACATTATTGGACACAGACAACAGCACAAAGGACAAGAAGGTAGAGACAACAATACATCACACAAAGCAGCCATAACTGTAAGTGTCCATGATTGAGTCTTTGAATGAAGAGATGGAGATAAAACTTTGCTACGGCACGGCAAGTGGTACCGGAGCGCCAAGTCTAGGTCCAAAAGGCTTCATAACAGCTTATATCCCCAAGCCATAAGACTCCTGAACAGCTAATCAAATGACTACCTGGATTATTTGCATTCCCCCCCACCCCCCCCCCCCCCATTTTTACGCTGCTGCTACTCTCTGTTATTATCCATGCATAATCACTTTACCTCTACCTACATATTACCTCAATTATCCAGTTGTATTACTGTAATAAAAAACAAACATTTATTTTATTTTAGTAAATACTTCACCACTTAAAAAATAAATAAAATTAAAATGTTTTAACTGCATTGTTGGTTAAGGTTTTGTAAGTAAGCATGTCACTGTAAGATCTACACCTGTTGTATTCGGCGCATGTAACAAATAAAATTAGATGTTAAAAATATTTTTTGGGACATAATCTTCAGCATGGTATGTCACCTCTCAAATGTAGTGTCCCACTGTCTTCCTCCGAGTGGATGACATCAATGGCTTAGTAGTGAAGTGGCCTAGCGACAGCTAGCCTAGCGGTTGAGAGCGTTCGGCCAGACACCGAAAGGTCGCTGGTTCGAATCCCTGAGCCGTCTAGCTGAAAAATCTGTCTATGGGCGATTGAGCAAGGCACTTAAACCCTAATTGCTCCTGTATGTTGCTCTGGATGTGAGCTAAATTACTGACTACTCAGGGGTACTGCAAAAGTTACTGTAGGAAATAAGCCTAATACTTATAGGGAAACTGAATTACCATAGATTTCATGATTCCTACTACCCTATTGGAGATAACTGTTCCTGGGTTGATCTGAGGGTCAACTCAATGGAGGCCCAAAGACATGAGCCAAATACAAAGCTAATGATGATGACTGTTCCCAATGTTGTGACAGATATATTAATGAGCTGACAGAGAAACCTGTATGTCGAGGTTAAAGGACTTTCCTCCATTGAAGACTGTATTGAGGATGACATTTTATGCCCTTAGTAGAACACAATGTTATTTACTGTGTACAAGATAAAGGCTCCTAGAGATGTCATGAGTACAGTAAACACAGTCATGATTGTCTCAACAGACATACTGATGGACTGTAGTAGACACCTGGTATCAGCGTACTCCCAATAGAAATGCCATAGGACCAATAGGAACCATAGGAACCAAGATGGCGTAGCAATGCAGACGTGTTTTGTCGTCCTCTCGTTTACTTTTTGTATTTTTGTATATATTCCAATTTATTTTTAAATCTCTTTTTATTAATTTTTTTATTAAATATACCTTCCGGTAACCCGCCTCACTCAATGTGACACAGATCCGCAATTTGTTTTAGACCTTACAGCCAAAACTTTCATCAGAAGGTAGCCAGCTAATTAGCTACTAGCTATTTAGTCATTGTTAGCCACTGCTAGCGGCCTTTACCCTCTGCTCAGACACCAGCCGTTTTTTAGCCTGGATAATACCTGCCAGCCTCAGACTGTTTTTCTCCACTACAATGCCGGATTCCTGCCGTAAACCCTGAACCATTGATCATCACAGCTAGCTAGCAGCCACTGAGTGACCCTGCCCCGAAGCTAGCCCTGAGCCAGTCGCATCTCCCAGCTAGCAAACAAAATCACTACAACTACAACACCTCTTTCGCCATCTGGCCCTGTCCCTTCATTGACACGGCGCCCCGCCGTACCACCACGACTGGTTCTGCAGACGTAATTCCATCAGCTGTGCCTTCAACCGGACTTTGCCGGACGTCGAAGCAGACGCTTCTACTTACCCCGGACTGCTAACTTTAAACGCTGTGTCTTCCGCGTGCTAGCGTAGCAACGACTACCTAGCGGCTTCCCTGTTCCATCTATTGCTGTACACTGGACCCTATGATCACTTGGCTACATAGCTGATGCCTGCTGGACTGTTCATTTATCACGGTACTCCACTTTGTTTACCTTTGTTTATCTGTCGGCCCAAGACCCGAACTCAGGCCCTGTGTGTAGTTAACCGACCCTCTCTGCCCATTCATCGCCATTTTACCTGTTGTTGTTGACTTAGCTTATTAGCTGTTGTTGTCTTACCCGTTGTTGTCTTAGCTAGCTCTCCCAATGAACACCTGTGATTGCTTTATACCTCGCTTTATGTCTCTCTCAAATGTCAATATGCCTTGTATACTGTTGTTTAGGGTAGTTATCATTGTTTTAGTTTACTGCGGAGCCCCTAGTCCCACTGTACGAGCCTTAGATACCTCCTTTGTCCCACCTCCCACACATGCGGTGGCTTCACCCAGTATAACCAGCGTGTCCAGAGATGCAACCTCTCTTATCATTAAAAGTAATTTCCTCACCATCTTAAATAAGCATGCCCCTTTCAAAAAATGTAGAACTATGAACAGATATAGCCCTTGGTTCACTCCACACCTGACTGCCCTCAACCAGCACAATAACATCCTGTGGCGTTCTGCATTAGCATCGAATAGTCCCCGCGATATGCAACTGTTCAGGGAAGTCAGGAACCAATACACACAGTCAGTCAGGAAAGCAAAGGCTAGCTTTTTCAAACAGAAATTTGCATCCTGTAGCTCTAACTCCAACAATATTTGGGACACTGTAAAGTCCATGGACACTGTAAAGTCCAACAAGAGCACCTCCTCCCAGCTGCCCACTGCACTGAGGCTTGGTAACACGGTCACCACCGATAAATCCATGATAATCTAAAATTTCAATAAGCATTTGTCTACGGCTGGCCATGCTTTCCTCCTGGCTACCCCAGCCCCGGCCAACAGCTCAGTACCCCCCCGCAGCTACTTGCCCGAGCCTCCCCAGCTTCTCCTTCACCCAAATCCAGATCGCAGATGTTCTGAAAGAGCTGCAAAAACTGGACCCGTACAAATCAGCTGGGCTAGACAATCTGGACCCTCTCTTTCTAAAATGATCTGCCGCCATTTTTGCAACCCCTATTACCAGTCTGTTCAACCTCTCCTTCGTATCGTCTGAGATCCCTAAAGATTGGAAAGCTGCCGCGGTCATCCCCCTCTTCAAAGGGGGTGACACTCTAGACCCAAACTGTTATAGACCTATATCCATCCTGCCCTGCCTGTCTAAGGTCTTCGAAAGCCAAGTCAATAAACAGATCACTGAGCATTTCGAATTCCACCGTACCTTCTCTGCTGTGCATTCCGGTTTCTGAGCTGGTCATGGGTGCACCTCAGCCACGCTCAAGGTACTAAACGATATCATAACCGCCATCGATAAAAGACAATACTGTGCAGCTGTATTCATCGACCTGGCCAAGGCTTTCGACCCTGTCAATCACCGTATTCTTATCGGCAGACTCAATAGCCTTGGTTTCTCAAATGACTGCATCGCCTGGTTCACCAACTACTTCGCAGACAGAGTTCAGTGTGTCAAATCGGAGGGCCTGTTGTCCAGACCTCTGGCAGTCCCTATGGGGGTACCACAGGGTTAAATTCTCGGGCCGACTCTTTTCTCTGTATATATCAACGATGTCGCTCTTACTGCGGGCAATTCCCTGATCCACCTCTACGCAGACGACACCATTCTGTATAGTTCTGGCCCTTCTTTGGACACTGTGTTAACAACCCTCCAGACGAGCTTCAATGCCATAAACACTCCTTCCGTGGCCTCCAACTGCTCTTAAACGATAGTAAAACCAAATGAATGCTTTTCAACCGTTCGCTGCCCGCACCTGCTCACATCACTACTCTGGACGGTTCTGACATAGAATACGTGGACAACTACAAATACCTAGGTGTCTGGTTAGACTGTAAACTCTCCTTCCAGACTCATACTAAACATCTCCAATCCAAAATCAAATCTAGAATTGGCTTTCTATTTCGTAACAAAGCCTCCTTCACTCACACCGCCAAACTTACCCTCGTAAAACTGACCATCCTACCGATCCTCGACTTCGGCAATGTCATCTACAAAATAGCTTCCAACACTCTACTCAGCAAATTGGATGTAGTCTATCACAGTGCCATCCGTTTTGTTACCAAAGCGCCTTATACCACCCACCACTGCGACCTGTATGCTCTAGTCGGCTGGCCCTCGCTACATATTCGTCGCCAGATGCACTGGCTCCAGGTCATCTATAAGTCTTTGCTAGGTAACGCTCCGCCTTATCTCAGCTCACTGGTCACGATAACAACACCCACCCGTAGCACGCGCTCCAGCAGGTATATCTCACTGGTCATCCCCAAAGCCAACACCTCATTTGGTCGCCTTTCCTTCCAGTTCTCTGCTGCCAGTGACTGGAACGAATTGCAAAAATCGCTGAAGCTGGAGACTTACATTTCCCTCACTAGCTTTAAACATCAGCTATCTGAGCAGCTAACCGATCGCTGCAGCTGTACATAGCCCATCTGTAAATAGCCCATCCAATCTACCTACCTCATCCCCATATTGTTTTTTATTTACTTTGCTGCTTTTTTGCACACCAGTATCACTACTTACACACCATCATCTGCACATCATCATCTGCTCATCTATCACTCCAGTGTTAATCTGCTAAATTGTAATTACTTCGCTACTATGGCCTATTTATTGCCATATCTCCTCATGCCATTTGCAAACACTGCATATAGACTTTCTTTTTTTTCTATTGTGTTATTGACTGTACGCTTGTTTATTCCATGTGTAACTCTGTGTTGTTGTTTCTGTCGCACTGCTTTGCTTTATCTTGGCCAGGTCGCAGTTGTAAATGAGAACTTGTTCTCAACTAGCTTACCTGGTTAAATAAAGGTCAAATAATTTACCGATAGGACCGATAGGACCGATAAGACCGATAGGACCGATAAGAGCAATAGGACCGATAGGACCGACAAGGCCGACAAGACCGACAGGACCGATAGGACCGATAAGACCGATAGGACCGATAAGAGCGATAGGACCGATAGGACCGACAAGATCGATAAGACCGATAAGACCGATAAGACCGATAGGACCGATGTGTGTGAACGAGTGACTATGCAGCAAATCTATCTGACAGCACCAGAGTGTGTAGACCACATAGAGAATATGACAGTCAGAGACACGCGGCCTGTTGTGTTGTCAGGTTCCAGAATGCTGAGGAACAGTTCATCATAACCTGTTGTGTTGTCAGGTTCCAGAATGCTGAGGAACAGTTCATCATAACCTGTTGTGTTGTCAGGTTCCAGAATGCTGAGGAACAGTTCATCATAACCTGTTGTGTTGTCAGGTTCCAGAATGCTGAGGAACAGTTCATCATAACCTGTTGTGTTGTCAGGTTCCAGAATGCTGAGGAACAGTTCATCATAACCTGTTGTGTTGTCAGGTTCCAGAATGCTGAGGAACAGTTCATCATAAAACATTGATATGATGAGTCATCCAGGACTGTTGCCCAGCAACCCCTTTCAGAGGTGCAGGCTGTTCAATTATCTCTTCCAGGCAGCATATAGACTGCTCCCCAGACAGAGGAGAGGAGGAGAAGAGAGGAGGAAAAAAATAAAATTGTAAGTGCCTATTAAGTGCTGAATAAAGTAACAGGGTGACCGTAACAAGCCATAAATTCCCTTGTGACAGGGGGGAATGGAAGCTTGTCGTGTTCGACGGAAAGTGGCAAACTGCACTCCTTTTCTAATTTCTAGGCTGTCTATTTTTACAGGGCTCACATGTTCTGCTCAACCCGCTCTGTTTTCCACCACAAAACACAGTAGAACCAGAACACCTGCTTTTACATAAAGAATAGAACCAGAACACCTGCTTTTAATCTATGATTTGACTATTAGATGTTCAACGTTTCTTTGGAGAAAAAAAATATTTTAAAAGAAATAGTTTCACTGTATTGAAACGAAAGTTCAGGTCACGTAAGAGGGTTGACCTTGAAATGAGTGACAGATGGAAATGAATCACTAATCATATGAAATAAATAATGTACAGAAATTACTGTCAAAGCAACAAAGATAACTAGGGCATCACAATGACGATGAAACATGGAGAAATGTTGGGGTTAAGAGCCTTAAAACGGGGTTTGCTAAACACTGAATGCTGAGTCCTGTGTGGCTCAGTTGGTAGAGCATGGTGTTTGAAACGCCAGTGTTGTGGGTTCGATTCCCATGGGGGACCAGTACGGAGGAAAAATGTATGAAATGTATGCATTCACTACTTTAAGTCGCTATGGATAAGAGCGTCTGCTAAATGACTAAAATGTTATTTAGTTCTCCATGTGGTCTATATTAAAGAGCACTTCATTAAATATAACAGGGTTTAATTCAATATTGGTGCAGAATTTCCACTTAAAATATCAAAGGGAAGCAAAAGGTACTCTTCCTGGAACGACCGATGGGCTAATAAGATTATTTTTTTGTGTTTGTGGTAAAGGAATAATGTTAATTAGTAATGTAATACAGTCAAATCTCCCAGAAAAATACACCTTTACTCCTAAATGCCCCTCCTGCTCCTAACCGTACCGATAATGTCCTTCCTTGGAGGGAATCTGAAGGGCAAGATGCATAGTGGCACTGGTAACTGTGGAGTTTGACACCACCACACACACTGGCACCTGCCAGTCACCTGGGAACACCTGCTGGATGAAAGGGCTATAAGAGGAAGGTCATTACATTGCTGTTACTGAATGGAAAAATAATCTAAACAGGATCCAATTGGGACGTCCCGACTCTGACGTCAACCCCATTGAAGTTTACATTTAAAATGGTTGAGATAAGGGTTAAGGTTAGGGTAAGGGTTAAGGTTAGGGTAAGGGTTAAGGTTAGGGTAAGGGTTAAGGTTAGGGTTAAGGTTAGGGTAAGGGTTAAGGATGGGGTAAGGGTTAAGGTTAGGGTAAGGGTTAAGGTTTGGGGTAGAGTTTAGGGTAGGGAAATCCCAAGGATACCGGATCTCTAACCGTTTTTGTACTTTATTCCAACAAGTAAAATATTCAAGGTTTTCTTATTACCATTATCCATTGAAATATGCAAACGAGAAAATAATAGAAAGATGCATAATTACACTAAAAGAATTTGAGCTTTAAAGCGCATGGGAAAGAGATTATAGCCCAGTTTCTTGCGGTTTCTTGAAACATTGCGCCCTCTTGTGGTCGGAAAGGTAAAGTGTAACGTCATTTCTCCATCTTCCGCCATTTATTACGCAACATCCGGTTGTGCAGCAGCCATTTTGTCTGTTCATGCAAGTCCACCCCTCACGTTCAAGAACTGCGTTCCCACTTCGAAATTACCCGAAATATTGTATTTATATCGCTTTATTTATACTATGTGGTACTTTAAAACGGATTTAAAAAATCCGTTTAATATTAAACGATCGAAGAGGACATTTTCTTCGAAATAAATATCGTAATTTGTGTTGTGCGCACGGATAATTAAAGGTTATGTCGTGCGAGGAAAGCTACTTAGCCATCAGACGTTATCTGTCCGACGAGCGGGAGCCGTACGCACCAGGGACCCATGGAAATACTAAGAGAAAGATTCGTAAAGCAGCCGCTTGTTATGTCGTGCGGAATGGCACACTGTACTACCAGAGAAGGCAGAAAGGCCTGGATGAATTCACCGAGTTGGAAGTGGTGTTGCAGGCAGGACGGAGGAAAGAACTTATCGACGAGTCCCACATTGTCGCCGGAGGAGAGCACCTCAACCAGCATCACACTTGGGAATCCATTTCTCAGAAGTATTGGTGGAGAGGTAAAATAGCATACGACTGTTAAATTATCTGGCAACACAAATGTTATTTTATCTAGGTCTGAGAAAATGCGTAAAACAAAACACCAGTTTTACAGTCTTCCCTGACAGTTCATCTGTGGCTAGTTAGATAGCGAACCATTTATTACATTTTAGTCTTTTAGCAGACGCTCTTATCCAGAGCGACTTACAGTGTATTTATTCACAGTAGTGAATGTATACATTTCATTTCATGCATTTAAAATAATAATTTTGTACTGGCCCCCCGTGGGAATCGAACCCACAACCCTGGCATTGCACACACCATGCTCTACCAACTGATTGGTCAATGCATGGTATACTTGTCAACACACACCACTCATCAATATTCAGATGTAATGCCAACCTCTCCACGTGCATGCCCAACATCTTTCAAAAACAGAAATGTGCCCTTAAATGAATTACATTTTTATTGATGTGATGAGACTAGTACTAATGCAGCATAATAATGAATGTGGAATACGTCTAGCAACTGCAGCTAGTGTGTGTGCATACTGTTCATTGGTAATACATTGTGCAATGTGATTTACCCTGTGTATCTATCAGGTATTCTGAAGCAGGTGAAGGACTACATGAGACAATGCAGCCAGTGCCAGAACAGACAGGACAGGAGGGGGCTACCGGAGGACGTTACCGGACCCAGACTGGTTGGCCGACCAGGGAAACGCAGGAGGGTCACAACGCCAGCCAGCGAGGAGGAGGAGGAGGAGGAGGAAGAGGAGGAGGAGGGAGACGATGAGATGGACATTGTGACTTCCATCCATCACAAGACCCGGAGCCCCAAAACAGTAGCCAAACACGAACTGGTCTTTGTAAGTGTTTCTGAATTCCTTTGGGATGTATGTAGCCTTATCACTTCAATGTAATATATTTTCTTTAGTCTATTGTCAATTAACAAGAAACATAACAACTGAGGAGGCTAGTGCATGTTAACATAACTGAGGAGGCTAGTGCATGTTAACATAACTGAGGAGGCTAGTGCATGTTAACGTAACTGAGGAGGCTAGTGCATGTTAACATAACTGAGGAGGCTAGTGCATGTTAACTGAACTGAGGAGGCTAGTGCATGTTAACATAACTGAGGAGGCTAGTGCATGTTAACGTAACTGAGGAGGCTAGTGCATGTTAACGTAACTGAGGAGGCTAGTGCATGTTAACGTAACTGAGGAGGCTAGTGCATGTTAACGTAACTGAGGAGGCTAGTGCATGTTAACGTAACTGAGGAGGCTAGTGCATGTTAACGTAACTGAGGAGGCTAGTGCATGTTAACGTAACTGAGGAGGCTAGTGCATGTTAACGTAACTGAGGAGGCTAGTGCATGTTAACGTAACTGAGGAGGCTAGTGCATGTTAACGTAACTGAGGAGGCTAGTGCATGTTAACGTAACTGAGGAGGCTAGTGCATGTTAACGTAACTGAGGAGGCTAGTGCATGTTAACGTAACTGAGGAGGCTAGTGCATGTTAACGTAACTGAGGAGGCTAGTGCATGTTAACGTAACTGAGGAGGCTAGTGCATGTTAACGTAACTGAGGAGGCTAGTGCATGTTAACGTAACTGAGGAGGCTAGTGCATGTTAACGTAACTGAGGAGGCTAGTGCATGTTAACGTAACTGAGGAGGCTAGTGCATGTTAACGTAACTGAGGAGGCTAGTGCATGTTAACGTAACTGAGGAGGCTAGTGCATGTTAACGTAACTGAGGAGGCTAGTGCATGTTAACGTAACTGAGGAGGCTAGTGCATGTTAACGTAACTGAGGAGGCTAGTGCATGTTAACGTAACTGAGGAGGCTAGTGCATGTTAACTGAGGAGGCTAGTGCATGTTAACTGAGGAGGCTAGTGCATGTTAAGGTAACTGAACTAAGTAGGACAGTGCATGTTAAGGTAACTGAACTAAGTAGGACAGTGCATGTTAAGGTAACTGAACTAAGTAGGACAGTGCATGTTAAGGTAACTGAACTAAGTAGGACAGTGCATGTTAAGGTAACTGAACTAAGTAGGACAGTGCATGTTGTATGTGATGTAGGCTACATGGACCTGCCTCATCTGTGTTTTTAGATGCTCATTCCTACTGTTTACTCTTATTCACTCACACAAAGAAACAAAAAAGAAATGGTTTGGTTACTAAATTATGGATGCATTGCTATACGTGATGAATATTGAAATTAGCCCATGAATTGGTGTATTGTTGTTTTCCAGGTGGACAGCAAGATGAGACAGTTGTGTTGCAGGTGGACAGCAAGATGAGACAGTTGTTGTGTTGCAGGTGGACAGCAAGATGAAACCATTGTGTTGCAGGTGGACAGTAAGATGAAACCATTGTGTTGCAGGTGGACAGTAAGATGAAACCATTGTGTTGCAGGTGGACAGTAAGATGAAACCATTGTGTTGCAGGTGGACAGTAAGATGAAACCATTGTGTTGCAGGTGGACAGTAAGATGAAACCATTGTGTTGCAGGTGGACAGTAAGATGAAACCATTGTGTTGCAGGTGGACAGTAAGATGAGACAGTTGTTGTTTTGCAGGTGGACAGTAAGATGAAACCATTGTGTTGCAGGTGGACAGTAAGATGAAACCATTGTGTTGCAGGTGGACAGTAAGATGAAACCATTGTGTTGCAGGTGGACAGTAAGATGAAACCATTGTGTTGCAGGTGGACAGTAAGATGAGACAGTTGTTGTTTTGCAGGTGGACAGTAAGATGAGACAGTTGTTGTTTTGCAGGTGGACAGTAAGATGAGACAGTTGTTGTTTTGCAGGTGGACAGTAAGATGAAACCATTTTGTTGCAGGTGGACAGTAAGATGAAACCATTGTGTTGCAGGTGGACAGTAAGATGAAACCATTGTGTTGCAGGTGGACAGTAAAGGCGTTACTACCTGTGTTATCTATCCAGGTGGTAGACAGTAGTCGTTACTACCTGTGTTATCTATCCAGGTGGTAGACAGTAGTCGTTACTACCTGTGTTATCTATCCAGGTGGACAGTAAAGGCGTGGTGAAGCAGTACCTTCCCAGACACGGTCAGACGATGCTGGACAAGCTGAACCAGCAGCGCCTCAACAACCAGTTCTGTGACATCACGCTGCTTATCGAGGGCGAGGAGCACCGGGCTCACAAGGCTGTGCTGGCTGCCTGCAGCGACTACTTTAATGAGCTGTTTATCGAGAAGGGAGCCGTGTCCAGTCACGAAGCGGTGGTCGACCTCTCAGGTAAGACGTGTATTTAAAAGTACACTGTATGTATACAAGAGTATGTGGACACCCCTTTCAAATGAGTGGATTGGGCTATTTCAGACACATGTATAAAAATCGAGCAGACAGCCCCATGCCATCTCCATTGGCAGTAGAATGGCCCGTACGGAAGAGCTCAGTGACTTTCAACGTGGCACTGTCATAGGATGTCACCTTTCCAACAAACAAGTCAGTTCGTCAAATTTCTCCACTGCTAGAGCTTCTCCGGTAAACTCGCCGCTATTGGACTCTGGAGCAGTGGAAACGGCGTTCTCTGAAGTGATGAATCACGCTTCGCTATCTCTGCAGTCCGACGGACGAATCTGGGTTTGGCGGATGCCAGGAGAACGCTACCGGCCCCAATGCATAGTGCCAACTGTAAAGTTTGGTGGAGGAGGAATAATGGTCTGGGGCTGTTTTTCATGGTTCGGGACCCTTTAGTTCCAGTGAAGGGAAATCTTAAGGCTACAGCATATAATGACATTCTAGACGATTCTGTGCTTCCAACTTTGTGGCAACAGTTTGGGGAAGGCTCCTTCCTGTTTCAGCGTGACAATGCCCCCGTGCACAAAGCGAGGTCCATACAGAAATGGTTTGTCGAGATTGATGTGGAAGAACTTGACTGGCTGCTCAGAGCCCTGACCTCAACTCCATCAAACACCTTTGGGGTGAATTGGAACACTGACTGCGAGCCAGGGCCTAATCACCCAACATCAGTGCCGGACCTCACTAACGCTCTTGTGGCTGAATGGAAGCAAGTCTCCGCATCAACGTTCCAACATCTAGTGGAAAGCCTTCCCAGAAGAGTGGAGGCTGTTATAGCAGAAAAGGGGGGACCAACTCCATATTAATGCCCATTATTTTGGAATGAGATGTTCGATGTGCAGGTGTCCACAGGCTTTTGGTCATGTAGTGTACTATTCGTGTATACGATTTAGCATGTGATCCCTGTGGGACTTGAACCCACAACTTTGGTGTTGATAGCACTATACTCTTACTGAACCACACAGGAACACATGGGGACAGACACCAGGAGGGCAGCAGTACTTCATTTAGCATGGGGACAGATGGGGTCAGACACCAGGAGGGCAGCAGCATGGGGACAGATGGGGTCAGACACCAGGAGGACAGCATGGGGACAGATGGGGTCAGACACCAGGAGGACAGCATGGGGACAGATGGGGTCAGACACCAGGAGGACAGCATGGGGTCAGACACCAGGAGGACAGCATGGGGACAGATGGGGTCAGACACCAGGAGGGCAGCATGGTGACAGATGGGGTCAGACACCAGGAGGACAGCATGGGGTCAGACACCAGGAGGGCAGCATGGGGACAGACACCAGGAGGACAGCATGGGGACAGACACCAGGAGGACAGCATGGGGTCAGACACCAGGAGGACAGCATGGGGACAGACACCAGGAGGACAGCATGGGGACAGACACCAGGAGGACAGCATGGGGACAGACACCAAGAGAGCAACAGTACGGTATTAGTCTGTTTCTGGAGTGGTAGTAACTAATTCTTAGTGTAATATAATGAAAATGCATGAATATTACCATCTTACTGAAGTGTTTTTTGTCAGAGGAACAACTTACATTACATTTTACATTTTAGTCATTTAGCAGACGCTCTTATCCAGAGCGACTTACAGTAGTGAATGCATACATTTCATTTCATACATTTATTTTTTCTTCCCCGTACTGGTCCCCCGTGGGAATCGAACCCACAACCCTGGCGTTGCAAACACCATGCTCTACCAACTGAGCCACACTTGTCTCTCTCTCTCTCTCTCTCTCCCCTCTCAGGTTTCAGCAAGGTCAGTTTCCTCCCCCTACTAGAGTTTGCATACACCTCCAACCTCTGCTTCAACTTCTGTGTGATGGCCGACGTCGCCACGCTGGCTCGACACCTTCTGATGGCAGAGGTCCTTCAGATCTGTGAGTCCGTCCACAAGAAGGTAGAGGACCAGAAGCTGATGGTCTACCAACAAGGAGACATCCACACTGTGTTGTCCAGCCAACCTGTACCCCAACAGGCCCTGAATGAAGACCCCGGGGCCTACATTATGACCATCGGGAGCGACGGCCATGCCGTGGTCACTCATACCGGGCTAGCTGGAACAGGGGACGACCTGGACTCCTTGTCTGTCATGGCCCACACAGCAGAGTCCTTCAGAGGGGATCTGACGTCTGTAGTCACCCAGGCTCTGGGAAGTGAACCAGAGGAGACTATGACCGTGGTTGGAGAGGCTGGGTCAGAGACGGTGACTCTAGTCACCCACAGTAGCCAGGCCCGGGTAGGCGAGTCGGTCACCCTCATCTCCCCTACCGGAGAGGCAGAGACCATGACGGTGGTGACCCACAGGGGCCAGGCCGGAGCCACTGAGTCCCTGGCTGTGGTGTCAGCGTGTCTGGCCCTGGAGCAGCAGCCGCGAGACGGGGACGAGGGAGATGGGTCTCCCCTTTCCACGGAGCCAGGGGCCTTCCTCATCAGTGTGGACCCAGGGAAGGTGGCCCCTACAGACGTGGTCCATCTGGCTGTAGTGACACTAACACCACAGGAGAATGTGTCATCATCGTCATCATCAGCGTCCCAGAAGGCAGAGCCAGCGTCCCAGAAGGCAGAGCCAGCGTCCCAGAAGGCAGAGCCAGCGTCCCAGAAGGCAGAGCCAGCGTCCCAGGCCTCCCCCAAGCCTCCCCCTGCTCCACAACTCCCCAAGAGGAAGAGAGGGCGTCCTGCCAAAGTCAAACAGGAAGTTGTGGCGGAGCCTACTGTTGATGAGGTGGTGCCAGAGCCAGTCTCTACTCCTGCAGAGGAGATGCAGGAAGATATGCAGGGGACCCATGACCCTTATAAGAGACGCCTACGGCAGCGCTCTGTTGGGGAGGGGGGGTACGTCAGACTACACATGGGGCTGGAGAAGGACAGCGCCCCAGTACCCACACAGCGCCCCAACACCCCCAAGGTAGACTATAACACCAACATAATCAGAATTACTGTCCGTGAAAAAACTATTTTCCTCCTTTCTGATTTTCTCTATTTTTGCATATTTCTGACACTGAATGATACAGTTGAAGTGGGAAGTTTACATACACTTAGGTTGGAGTCATTAAAACTCGTTTTTCAACCACTCCACAAATTTCTTGTTAACAAACTATAGTTTTGGCAAGTCGGTTAGGACATCTACTTTGTGCATGACACAAGTCATTTTTCCAACAATTGTTTGCAGACAGATTATTTCACTTATAATTCACTGTATCACAATTCCAGTGGGTCAGAAGTTTACATACACTAAGTTGACTGTGCCTTTAAACAGCTTGGAAATTTACAGAAAATAATGCCATGGCTTTAGAAGCTTCTGACAGGCTAATTGACATCATTTGAGTCAATTGGAGGTGTACCTGTGGATGTATTTCAAGGCCTACCTTCAAACTCAGTGCCTCTTTGCTTGACATCATGGGAAAATCTAAAGAAATCAGCCAAGATCTCAGAAAAAAAATGGTAGACCTCCACAAGTCTGGTTCATCCTTGGGAGCAATTTCCAAATGCCTGAAGGTACCACGTTCATCTGTACAAACAATAGTACGCAAGTATAAACACCATGGGACCACGCAGCCGTCATACCGCTCAGGAAGGAGACGCGTTCTGTCTCCTAGAGATGAACGTACTTTGGTGCGAAAAGTGCAACTCAATCCCAGAACAACAGCAAAGGACCTTGTGATGATGCTGGAGGAAACAGGTACAAAAGTATCTATATTCACAGTAAAACGAGTCCTATATCGACATAACCTGAAAGGCCGCTCAGCAAGGAAGAAGCCACCGCTCCAAAACCGTCATAAAAAAGCCGGACTGCGGTTTGCAACTGCACATGGTGACAAAGATCGTACATTTTGGAGAAATGTCCTCTGGTCTGATGAAACAAAAATAGAACTGTTTGGACATAATGACCATCGTTTTGTTTGGAGGAAAAGGGGGAGGCTTGCCAGCCAAAGAACACCATCCCAACCGTGAAGCACGGGGGTGGCAGCATCATGTTGTGGGGGTGCTTTGCTGCAGGAGGGACTGGTGCACTTTACAAAATAGATGGCATCATGAGGAAGGAAAATTATGTGGATATATTGAAGCAACATCTTAAGTGATCAGTCAGGAAGTTAAAGCTTTGTCGCAAATGGCTCTTCCAAATGGACAATAACCCCAAGCATACTTCCAAAGTTGTGGCAAAATGGCTTAAGGACAACAAAGTCAAGGTATTGGAGTGGCCATCACAAAGCACTGACCTCAATCCCATAGAAAATGTGTGGGCAGAACTGAAAAAGCGTGTGCGAGCAAGGAGGCCTACAAACCTGACTCAGTTACACCAGCTCTGTCAGGAGGAATGGGACAAAATTCACCCAACTTATTGTGGGAAGTTTGTGGAAGGCTAGCTGAAACGTTTGACCCAAGTTAAACAATTTAAAGGCAATGCTACCAAATACTAATTGAGTGTATGTAAACTTCTGACCCACTGGGAATGTGATGAAAGAAATAAAACCTGAAATAAATTATTCTCTACTATTATTCTGACATTTCACATTCTTAAAATAAAGTGGTGATCCTAACTGACCTAAGACAGGGAATTTTTACTAGGCTTAAATGTCAGGAATTGTGAAAAACTGAGCTTAAATGTATTTGGCTAAGGTGTATGTTTTCACTGCACTGTAGATGGAATTAGCTAGGATAATGCATTAGTCTTACAGAGCAGGCGTGTGTGTGTGTGTGTGTGTGTGTGTGTGTGTGTGTGTGTGTGTGTGTGTGTGTGTGTGTGTGTGTGTGTGTGTGTGTGTGTGTGTGTGTGTGTGTGTGTGTGTGTGTGTGTGTGAGGTTTCACCCATCCTAACTGTTCTGTATCTCTCCCCCGAATATCTCCAACACCCCTAAGAAGAGAGACGGACCCGCAAAGAGGCCAGTTAAAGTGATTCAGGCCGCGGCGGCACTGGTTGGTATGGAGACCGTTATCCAGACAGACATGGAGGAGATCCTGTCAGTGGAGGGCGTGGCAGACGGAGCTGAGCCTATCACAGAGCAGGCTGTGGGGGAGTGGCCAGAGCATGGCCCTGCCCATCCAGACAGAGGGAGTGAGGTGGCGGGAGAACACGCCTGTTCAGAGTGTGGACTGTTGTTTCATCGACGCTACGCTCTCATCATGCACACACTCAAACACGAGAAGACCAGGCGATTCAAGTGTAGTGTACGTACCAACAACACTGTTCTCCAGATCAGAGACTATATTAGTGTAGTGTAGCAACAACACTGTTCTCTGGATCAGAGACTATATTAGTGTAGTGTACCAACAACACTGTTCTCCAGATCAGAGACTATATTATGTAGTGTAGCAACAACACTGTTCTCTGGATCAGAGACTATATTAGTGTAGTGTACCAACAACACTGTTCTCCAGATCAGAGACTATATTAGTGTAGTGTACCAACAACACTGTTCTCCAGATCAGAGACTATATTATGTAGTGTAGCAACAACACTGTTCTCTGGATCAGAGACTATATTAGTGTAGTGTACCAACAACGCTGTTCTCCAGATCAGAGATTATATTAGTGTACGTAGCAACAACACTGTTCTCCGGATCAGAGACTATATTAGTGTAGTGTACCAACAACACTGTTCTCCAGATCAGAGACTATATTAGTGTAGTGTACCAACAACGCTGTTCTCCAGATCAGAGACTATATTAGTGTAGTGTACCAACAACACTGTTCTCCAGATCAGAGACTATATTAGTGTAGTGTACCAACAACACTGTTCTCCAGATCAGAGATTATATTAGTGTAGTGTACCAACAACACTGTTCTCCGGATCAGAGACTATATTAGTGTACGTAGCAACAACACTTTTCTCCAGATCAGAGACTATATTAGTGTAGTGTACCAACAACACTGTTCTCCAGATCAGAGACTATATTAGTGTATGCAGAGCTACCCTGTACAGGTCTGTTGCTGTCTATATGTCTGTCTCAGAGTCATGTAAAATGACTGGCAGTCATATGGCTTTGATGTTTTTGTCATATATCAGTGATTTGTTCTCGGTGGGGAGTTTTGTTAAAGTTATCCCTCTTTCAAGTTTGTTTGCCAAGTGTAATAAATACAGTACATTAGAAATCCTGCTCAAATCTCCCCCCATCTCTCTCCCTCTCTCTCTCTCTCCCTCTCTCTCCCTCTCTTCCCCTCTCTCTCTCCCCCTCTCTCTCTCTCTTCCCCTCTCCCCCTCTCTCTCTCTTCCCCTCTCTCTCTCTCTCTGGTCTCTCTCTGGTCTCTAGTTGTGTAACAAGGAGTTCCAGTACGCTGCCTCTCTGAAGGCCCATCTGACCAGACACAAGCACCAGAAGAGCCAGAGGCCCACCCTGGTCAGGGTCCCCCATCCCCACGGTGAAGAGGGCCTCGAGGTGGACGGCAGGGCCAAGGGACGCACCAAGAGAGAGTTTGTCTGTGACATCTGTGGAAAGACTCTTCCTAAGCTGTACTCTCTGAGAATCCACATGCTCAACCACACTGGTTAGTGAATTTCCCCCTTTGTGGACTTAGGTGGAAAATCCTTCTATAAATCCAGTCTTTCTCATTTCTTCCTCCTCGTTGTTATTGTTCTAATGATCATTTCCACAGGGGTGCGTCCCCACTCCTGCAGGGTCTGTGGGAAGACGTTTGCTCATAAACACAGCCTGAAGATGCACAGAGGTCTTCACGACGCTGTTAAACAGTTCCACTGTCTGCTCTGTGACAAATCCTTCGTTAGTAAGAGAAGTCTGGAGGAACACACCAGTATTCACACAGGTCTGTCTATATACATTACAGTTGACCTTACACATCCCTTTGTCATATACTTCTGAGACGATTTTAAATCAGAGCTGTTCTGCAAAGAAAAAAAGGCCTGGCAAGGCATCTACCATGGTTTCTAGAAAGGCCGGTGTTTGGTGTTTCGGTGGAAAACGGTGTCTCTGGCACCTCACCAGAATCTACCATAGGTGTTATTGTTGGGTTGAGATCTGGTGACTGAGACACAAACCCCCCTATGCTCCTTCCAGACGCCTCTTTCAAAGTCACTGACATCTCTTCTTCTAGCCATGGTAGCCAAGATAATGGGGCAACTGGGCATTTGTTTATACATGACCCTAAGCATGATGGGATGTTCATTGCTTCATTAATAAAGAAACCACATCAGTGTGGAAGCACCTGCTGTTTCCCTCATTTAGTCGTGCTTCCTTTTATTTCAGCAGTTACCTGTAGTTTGATTCAGAATCTTATGGTCCAATCTCTGTTAAGTGTTCCAGGTGAATCTAAGTATCTCTGGTTATAATATCTCTGTTAAATGTCTTCCAGGTGAATCTAAGTATCTCTGGTTATAATATCTCTGTTAAATGTCTTCCAGGTGAATCTAAGTATCTCTGGTTATAATATCTCTGTTAAATGTCTTCCAGGTGAATCTAAGT
>NC_042978.1:50314351-50390723 GCF_901001165.1 Salmo trutta | reverse complement strand
GGCAACACTGATTTAACTAGGTTTTTAGAATTTACAGTAGTTGTCACAGGCTAACTGTATAATACACAAAATTAATATACTAGGCCATGACTTTGTCAAGTTGGTATTAGTATTGTAACAAAACCTAGCTGAAATACTGTTATATTAGTGTAACAAAACCTAGCTGAAATACTGTTATATTAGTGTTACATAACTTAGCTGAAATGTTGGGATTAAGATCAGAGAACTTCTTGCTACACTAGTAACCCCAGCAAAAGTGTATGTGTGGTGTGTGTGTGTGTGTGTGTGTGTGTGTGTGTGTGTGAGAGAGTGCATGCGTGCGTGCATGCTTGCGTGTACCTGCATGCGTGTACGTGTGAGTGTGTGCCTGCATGTGTGTGTACGTGTGTGGTGTGTGGTGTGTGGTGTGTGTGGTGTGTGTGTGTGTGTGTGTGTGTGTGTGTGTCTGTGTGTGTGTGTGTGTGTGTGTGCCTGCGTGTGTATTTCCCATGTAGACTCACTGGTCCAGCATCTCCAGTAGCTGGTTGAACACATCCTGACTGAGGATGTCAGAGCTCTGTCCTGATTGGTTCTGTGACATAATGGAGGCCAGGCAGGAACTCTCTGTCCAGGACAGGCGGGAGGAAGGGTCTCTATGCCTTTAGGAAAAGACAGGAACAGCATCAGTCACTTTACCCTGCCTTCATGGACATATCTACCTCAAATACCTTATTATTATTTATCCTGATGCTTAGTCACTTTACCCTGCCTTCATGTACATATCTACCTCAAATACCTTATTATTATCTATCCTGATGCCTAGTCACGTTACCCTGCCTTCATGTACATATCTGATGTACAAATATGATCTGGTACTTCCTGTATATAGCTCCACATTGATCTGGTACTTCCTGTAAATAGCTCCACATTGATCTGGTACTTCCTGTATATAGCTCCACATTGATCTGGTACTTCCTGTATATAGCTCCACATTGATCTGGTACTCCCTGTATATAGCTCCACATTGATCTGGTACTTCCTGTATATAGCTCCACATTGATCTGGTACTCCCTGTATATAGATCCACATTGATCTGGTACTTCCTGTATATAGCTCCACATTGATCTGGTACTTCCTGTATATAGCTCCACATTGATCTGGTACTTCCTGTATATAGCTCCACATTGATCTGGTACTTCCTGTATATAGCTCCACATTGATCTGGCACTTCCTGTATATAGCTCCACATTGATCTGGCACTTCCTGTATATAGCTCCACATTGATCTGGTACTTCCTGTATATAGCTCCACATTGATCTGGTACTCCCTGTATATAGCTCCACATTGATCTGGCACTTCCTGTATTTAGCTCCACATTGATCTGGTACTTCCTGTATATAGCTCCACATTGATCTGGTACTTCCTGTATATAGCTCCACATTGATCTGGCACTTCCTGTATATAGCTCCACATTGATCTGGTACTTCCTGTATATAGCTCCACATTGATCTGGTACTTCCTGTATATAGCTCCACATTGATCTGGTACTTCCTGTATATAGCTCCACATTGATCTGGCACTTCCTGTATATAGCTCCACATTGATCTGGTACTTCCTGTATATAGCTCCACATTGATCTGGTACTTCCTGTATATAGCTCCACATTGATCTGGCACTTCCTGTATATAGCTCCACATTGATCTGGCACTTCCTGTATATAGCTCCACATTGATCTGGTACTTCCTGTATATAGCTCCACATTGATCTGGCACTTCCTGTATATAGCTCCACATTGATCTGGCACTTCCTGTATATAGCTCCACATTGATTTGGTACTTCCTGTATATAGCTCCACATTGATCTGGTACTTCCTGTATATAGCTCCACATTGATCTGGTACTTCCTGTATATAGCTCCACATTGATCTGGCACTTCCTGTATATAGCTCCACATTGATCTGGTACTTCCTGTATATAGCTCCACATTGATCTGGTACTTCCTGTATATAGCTCCACATTGATCTGGCACTTCCTGTATATAGCTCCACATTGATCTGGCACTTCCTGTATATAGCTCCACATTGATCTGGCACTTCCTGTATATAGCTCCACATTGATCTGGTACTCCCTGTATATAGCTCCACATTGATCTGGCACTTCCTGTATATAGCTCCACATTGATCTGGCACTTCCTGTATATAGCTCCACATTGATCTGGCACTTCCTGTATATAGCTCCACATTGATCTGGCACTTCCTGTATATAGCTCCACATTGATCTGGTACTTCCTGTATATAGCTCCACATTGATCTGGTACTTCCTGTATATAGCTCCACATTGATCTGGTACTTCCTGTATATAGCTCCACATTGATCTGGTACTTCCTGTATATAGCTCCACATTGATCTGGTACTTCCTGTATATAGCTCCAATCTTGTGTTTTTTATTCCTCCTGTGTTACTATTTCTCTTTCTATTAGAATGTTTTATCTCCACATTGAAGGGAATGGCTGGTAAGCAAGAATTTCAAGTATACACTCGCTGTATTTGGCACATTAGACAAATACAATATTATTTGATATGATTAACTTGTAACTACCACAAATAACTACCATAACTAACTACACGTAGCTTCCAAAATAAAGTCAACGTCAAGATAAAGAGTCTTAATAGTGTGTTGGGCCCCCACCAGCCGCCAGAACAGCTTCATTGCTTCTTGGCATAGATTCTACAAGTGTCTGGAATTCTGTTGGAGGGATGCGACACAATTTTTCCACGAGAAATTCCATAATTTTGTGTTTTATTGATAGTGGTGGAAAACACTGTTTCAGGTACCCCTCTAGAATCTACCATATTGGGTTGAGATCTGGTGACTGAGACGGCTGTGGCATACAGTACGGTTTAGGCCTACGTCGTCTTCATGCTCATCAAACCATTCAGTGATCACTGGTGCCCTGTGGAACATGATATTGTCATCCTGTGGGGGCATAGCCAAAATAATGAAAAAATTATGGCTTGCTCAGCATTTTTGTACATGACCCTCATTTACTCAAGTGTTTCCATTATTTTGACAATTATCTGTACCAAAACTAACTACTAAAAACCAACTCTCTGTGCAGGACAGGCTGGACAACAGGTCTCTCAACCTGCAGGAAGAAGAGAGGAGAGGAACACCATAACTAACTACCATTGCCAACTACCATTACCAACTACCATAACTAACTACCTTAACTAACTACTAAAAACCAACTCTCTGTTTGACAGGCTGGACAACAGGTCTCTCAACCTGCAGGAAGAAGAGAGGAGAGGAACACCATAACTAACTACCATTACCAACTACCATTACCAACTACCATAACTAACTACCATTACCAACTACCATTACCAACTACCATAACTAACTACCTTAACTAACTACCATAACTAACTCTCTGTGCAGGACAGGCTGGACAACAGGTCTCTCAACCTGCAGGAAGAAGAGAGGAACGCCATCACTAACTACCATCACAACCTACCATAACTAACTGCCTTAACTAACTACCATAACTAACTGTTATCATCCCTAGGGTTGGGAGGTATCCAGATTTTCATACCGTTATACCGTTTCAGTACCATACCTGGGTATACCATATTACCGAATGTGCACACAAGGGGCACTATTTAAATATATATTTTTAAAGTCACTTAGCTAGCAAGTTAGCAAACCAAATGCATAGCTGGAGCCCTGAGCTGGATATCATTTATTTGACACATATTAGATTTCTTATAACTAGTTATAAAATGGGAAAAAATAAGAAACCCACACACTGCTCTGGATAGTATCACTGCTCTGGATAGTACCACTGCTCTGGATAGTATCACTGCTCTGGATAGTACCACTGCTCTGGATAGTACCACTGCTCTGGATAGTATCACTGCTCTGGATAGTACCACTGCTCTGGATAGTACCACTGCTCTGGATAGTACCACTGCTCTGGATAGTATCACTGCTCTGGATAGTATCACTGCTCTGGATAGTATCACTACTCTGGATAGTATCACTGCTCTGGATAGTATCACTGCTCTGGATAGTATCACTGCTCTGGATAGTATCACTACTCTGGATAGTACCACTGCTCTGGATAGTACCACTGCTCTGGATAGTATCACTGCTCTGGATAGAATCACTGCTCTGGATAGTATCACTGCTCTGGATAGTATCACTGCTCTGGATAGTATCACTGCTCTGGATAGTACCACTGCTCTGGATAGTATCACTGCTCTGCTCTGGATAGTATCACTGCTCTGGATAGTATCACTACTCTGGATAGTACCACTGCTCTGGATAGTATCACTGCTCTGGATAGTACCACTGCTCTGGATAGTACCACTGCTCTGGATAGTATCACTGCTCTGGATAGAATCACTGCTCTGGATAGTATCACTACTCTGGATAGTATCACTGCTCTGGATAGTATCACTGCTCTGGATAGTACCACTGCTCTGGATAGTATCACTGCTCTGCTCTGGATAGTATCACTGCTCTGGATAGTATCACTGCTCTGGATAGTACCACTGCTCTGGATAGTATCACTGCTCTGGATAGTACCACTGCTCTGGATAGTATCACTGCTCTGGATAGTATCACTGCTCTGGATAGTATCACTGCTCTGGATAGTACCACTGCTCTGGATAGTATCACTGCTCTGGATAGTATCACTGCTCTGGATAGTACCACTGCTCTGGATAGTATCACTGCTCTGGATAGTACCACTGCTCTGGATAGTACCACTGCTCTGGTCACTGCTCTGGATAGTATCACTGCTCTGGATAGTATCACTGCTCTGGATAGTATCACTGCTCTGGATAGTATCACTGCTCTGGTCACTGCTCTGGATAGTATCACTGCTCTGGATAGTACCACTGCTCTGGATAGTACCACTGCTCTGGATAGTACCACTGTTCTGGATAGTATCACTGCTCTGGATAGTATCACTACTCTGGATAGTACCACTACTCTGGATAGTACCACTGCTCTGGATAGTACCACTGCTCTGGATTGTATCACTGCGGTATACAATATAAACGCTATATGGTATAAACGGTATAAACGGTATAAACGGTATAAACGGTATATGGTATAAACGGTATAAACGGTATATGGTATAAACGGTATAAACGGTATATGGTATAAACGGTATATGGTATAAACGGTATATGGTATAAACGGTATAAGGTATAAACGGTATATGGTATAAACGGTATAAGGTATAAACGGTATATGGTATAAACGGTATATGGTATAAACGGTATATGGTATAAACGGTATATGGTATAAACGGTATAAACGGTATATGGTATAAACGGTATATGGTATAAACGGTATAAACGGTATATGGTATGAACGGTATAAACGGTATATAGTATAAACGGTATAAGGTATAAACGGTATATGGTATAAACGGTATATAGTATAAACAGTATAAGGTATAAACGGTATAAGGTATAAACGGTATAAGGTATAAACGGTATATGGTATAAACGGTATAGTATAAACGGTATATGGTATAAACGGTATAAACGGTATATGGTATAAACGGTATATGGTATAAACGGTATAAACGGTATATGGTATAAACGGTATATGGTATAAACGGTATAAACGGTATATGGTATGAACGGTATAAACGGTATATAGTATAAACGGTATAAGGTATAAACGGTATATGGTATAAACGGTATAAACGGTATATGGTATAAACGGTATATAGTATAAACAGTATAAGGTATAAACGGTATAAGGTATAAACGGTATAAGGTATAAACGGTATATGGTATAAACGGTATATAGTATAAGGTATAAACGGTATATGGTATAAACGGTATAATGCATAAACGGTATATAGTATAAACGGTATATAGTATAAACAGTATATGGTATAAATGGTATAAGGGATAAACGGTATAAACGGTATAAGGTATAAACGAAATAAACGGTATATGGCATAAACGGTATAGTATAAACGGTATAAACGGTATAGTATAAACGGTATAAATGGTATATGGTATAAACGGTATATTATAAATGGTATAAACGGTATAAACGGTTTATGGTATAAACGGTATATGGTATAAATGGTTTATGGTATAAACGGTATATGGTATAAACGGTATATGGTATAAATGGTTTATGGTATAACCGGTATTTGGTATAAACGGTATATGGTATAAATGGTATCAGGGATAAATGGTATAAACGATATAAGGTATAAACGGTATTAACGGTATATGGTATAAACGGTATATGGTATAAATGGTATAAGGCATAAACGGTATTAACGGTATATGGTATAAATGGTGTAAACGGTATATGGTGTAAACGGTATATGGTATAAACGGTATATAGTATAAACGGTATATGGTATAAACGGTATATGGTATAAACGGTATAAGGTATAAACGGTATAAGGTATAAACGGTATATGGTATAAATAGTATATAGTATAAACGGTATAAACGGTATTTGGTATAAATAGTATATAGTATAAACAGTATAAACGGTATATGGTATAAACGGTATATGGTATAAACGGTATAAGGTATAAACGGTATATGGTATAAACGGTATATGGTATAAACGGTCTATGGTATAAACGGTATATGGTATAAACGGTATATGGTATAAACGGTATATGGTATAAACGGTATAAGGTATAAACGGTATAAACGGTATTTGGTATAAATAGTATATGGTTTAAACAGTATAAACGGTATAAGGTATAAACGGTATAAGGTATAAACGGTATAAGGTATAAACGGTATAAGGTATAAACGGTATATGGTATAAACGGTATATAGTATAAACGGTATATGGTATAAACGGTATATGGTATAAACGGTATAAGGTATAAACGGTATATGGTATAAACGGTATATGGTATAAATGGTATAAGGTATAAACGGTATAAACGGTATTTGGTATAAATAGTATATGGTTTAAACAGTATAAACGGTATAAGGTATAAACGGTATAAGTTATAAACGGTATATGGTATAAACGGTATATAGTATAAACGGTATATGGTATAAATGGTATAAGGTATAAACGGTATAAGGTATAAACGGTATATATTATAAACGGTATATGGTATAAACGGTATAAGGTATAAACGGTATATGGTATAAACGGTATATGGTATAAACGGTATAAGGTATAAACGGTTTAAACGGTATTTGGTATAAATAGTATATGGTATAAACGGTATATGGTATAAACGGCATTTGGTATAAATAGTATATAGTATAAACGGTAGAAACGGTATAAGGTATAAACGGTATTTGGTATAAATAGTATATAGTATAAACGGTATAAACGGTATATGGTATAAACGGTATATGGTATAAACGGTATAAGGTATAAACGGTATAAGGTATAAACGGTATAAGGTATAAACGGTATATGGTATAAACGGTATAAACGGTATTTGGTATAAATAGTATATAGTATAAACAGTATAAACGGTATATGGTATAAACGGTATATGGTATAAACGGTATAAGGTATAAACGGTATAAGGTATAAATAGTATATAGTATAAACGGTATAGTATAAACGGTATAGTATAAACGGTATTTGGTATAAATAGTATATAGTATAAACGGTATAACCGGTATAAGGTATAAACGGTATATGGTATAAATAGTATATAGTATAAACGGTATAAGGTATAAACGGTATTTGTTATAAATAGTATATATTATAAACGGTATAAACGGTATAAGGTATAAACGGTATAAACGGTATAAACGGTATTTGGTATAAATAGTATATAGTATAAACGGTATAAACGGTATATGGTATAAACGGTATTTGGTATAAATAGTATATAGTATAAACGGTATAAACGGTATATGGTATAAACGGTATTTGGTATAAATAGTATATAGTATAAACGGTATATGGCCCAAGCCTTATCATCACTAACTATCATAACTCTCAATACTTGTCCTTTTATGACCCTTAAACACCGAGGCAGCAGTAGGGGAGAAGGGGAGCACAGGGTAGGCTGATGGACAGAGAAAGTCAACAGATAGTCAACAGACTGTCAACTAGTCATTGAGGGAGGTAGGTTCTACATTGACCTGCTCCCCCTACCCCCCCTGTCTGTAAACCCACACCAGGCTGCAGCGGCAGAGGGTCAGAGAGAGTCCCATTGTTCACTACTGAAGTGGCAGCTTCCCCCATACTTCCCCCTCTCCCTTCCCCCATACGCTGCTGTAGTGTGTGTGTCTGTGTGTGTGTGTGTGTGTGTGTGTGTGTGTGAGGCCTAGCACCCAGCCTGTCGGAAATCCCCCCACGATCTATATGATACCACAGCACTGGCTGAGATTCACAGCGTCTGGTATGTGTACAGCTGTACGGGAGCTTGACGGGGGGCTTTGTGTGTGTGTGTGTGTATGTGTGTGTGTGTGTGTGGTGTGTGTGTGTGTGTGTGTGTGTGTGTGTGTGTGTGTGTGTGTGTGTGTGTGTGTGTGTCGGGGGGGGGGTGGAATTCCCCAACATTCCGTTATGTGTAGGGGGAGAAGATATGAATACCTAGTCAACAACACAGTCAGGCATTTCTAATGAAGGACATAATCTGATACCTAGTGTCTATTCAACAACACAGTCAGGGCTATCATACTGTACTCTAAGCAGGACACACAATCTACTGTGTGTGTGTGTGTGTGTGTGTGTGTGTGTGTGTGTGTGTGTGTGTGTGTGTGTGTGTGTGTATGTGTGTGTGTGTGTATTCGTGTGTGTGTGTATTCGTGTGTGTGTGTGTTTGTGTGTGTGTGTATTCGTGTGTATTCGTGTGTATTCGTTTGTGTGTGTGTGTCTGTGTGTGTGTATTCGTGTGTGTGTGTGTGTGTGTGTGTGTGTGTGTGTGTGTGTATTCGTGTGTGTCTGTGTGTGTGTGTATTCGTGTGTGTGTGTGTGTGTGTATTCGTGTGTGTGTGTGTGTGTGTGTGTGTGTGTGTGTGTGTGTGTGTGTGTGTGTGTGTGTGTGTGTGTGTGTGTGTGTGTGTGTGTATTCGTGTGTGTCTGTGTGTGTGTGTATTCGTGTGTGTGTGTGTGTGTGTGTGTGTGTGTGTATTCGTGTGTGTGTGTGTGTGTGTGTGTGTGTATTCGTGTGTGTGTGTGTGTGTGTGTGTGTGTGTGTGTGTGTGTGTGTGTGTGTGTGTGTGTGTGTGTGTGTGTGTGTGTGTGTGTGTGTGTGTGTGTGGGGGATTTGGGGTTTGAAACCAGAGCTGCTGGGCTGAACTACAGAAGGCTTTGAGGAATCCAGACATGCATCTTATTCAGTTCACTACTTTTACATTCAAACAATATAATTGATTTCAGCCAGTGTGCATTTGTCACATGGTTTGTTGGATTTTATTGACAAGTCAGTTTTATGCAGGATCCGTACGTTGTTTAGTAGCTAGTCTAAGCATTTGACTGGCTGTAGACAAAATAAATAGAACAGGCCACTTCCTGTAAATACTCCCTTTAATTAGGTGTGCCAGTGCAATGCTATTGCGACACATAGCAACCTCATCCAGCATCTAGGCCTAGCCCTATTCTTTATCCAGTTAAAATGAACTGTCAATCCTGCTGTCTATCCATTCAGCCCATTACTTCAGGCTACAGGTCTGAGTCAAGACTGATGAGGAAGGGTTTCTATCTATTCTCATTTTCTAAAGGCTCAAAGTTTACTGTATTCACAGCTACAAATACCTCTCCCTTTTCCCCAAAAACCTGGGCTTGGCCAATCAAATACCTCTCCCTTTCCCCAAAATCCTAGGCTTGGCCAATCAAATACCTCTCCCTTTCCCCAAGAACCTAGGCTTGGCCAATCAAATACCTCTCCCTTTTCCCCAAAAACCTGGGCTTGGCCAATCAAATACCTCTCCCTTTTCCCAAAAACTTGGGCTTGGCCAATCAAATACCTCTCCCTTTTCCCAAAAACTTGGGCTTGGCCAATCAAATACCTCTCCCTTTTCCCCAAAACCTGGGCTTGGCCAATCAAATACCTCTCCCTTTTCCCCAAAACCTGGGCTTGGCCAATCAAATACCTCTCCCTTTTCCCCAAAACCTGGGCTTGGCCAATGAATTATCCCCCTCCTTATGCGCTAAAGAGGTGTGGTGCTGTGCAAGGCAGGGTGAATGAACGCTCCAGCTGCATTACCAAGACAACAAGGTGCTGCCAAACCTGTCATAAAGGTAGAAAACCAACAGTGTACTTTACGCTCCACAGACATAGTGATTTGGCAGAGAGGAGGCACACTGGGAGACGGCTCCCAAATAGCACCCTATTACCTATGCAGTGAACAGAGCTCTATGCTCCCTTTACAAAAGTAGTGCACTACATAGGGAATATGGTGCCGTTTGGGACTTAAGATGGGAGATGAGCGTATTCCAAACACTAGCTAGCAGATCAGTTGTCACTCAGTGTTCTCATCCAATCCTCTTCACTTTTACACTTACCTGTTGTGTACAGAAGAAAACTAAATCCGGTTGTATTTTACACAGAGAACATGTACAGTTCTCAATCTCTTGTGTTGTGGAGGAAATATGTCTTCAGTATATACTGTTGATGTAGTCTACATGGTGATCTATAGAGACTGTTTATGTAGGCTACATGGTGACCTGTAGAGACTGTTTATGTAGACTACATGGTGACCTGTAGAGACTGTTTATGTAGACTACATGGTGATTTATAGAGACTGTTTATGTAGACTACATGGTGATTTATAGAGACTGTTTATGTAGGCTACATGGTGATTTATAGAGACTGTTTATGTAGTCTACATGATGATGTATAGATACTGTTTATGTAGACTACATGGTGACCTGTAGAGACTGTTTATGTAGGCTACATGGTGATTTATAGAGACTGTTTATGTAGACTACATGGTGATCTATAGAGACTGTATAGAGACTCTTCCCACTGGGATTCTCTGCCTCTAACCCTTTTACAGGGGCTGAGTCACTGACTTACTGGTGTTCTTCCATGCCGTCCATGGGAGGGGTGCGTCACTTGAGTAGGTTGAGCCACTGACGTGGTCTTCCTGTCTGGGTTGGCGCCCCCCCCTTGGGTTGTGCCATGGCGGAGATCTTTGTGGGCTATACTCGGCCTTGTCTTCGGACGGTAAGTTGGTGGTTGTAGATATCCCTCTAGTGGTGTGGGGGCTGTGCTTTGGCAAAGTGGGTGGGGTTATATCCTGCCTGTTTGGCCCTGTCCGGGGGTATCATCGGATGGGGCCACAGTGTCTTCTGATCCCTCCTGTCTCAGCCTCCAGTATTTATGCTGCAGTAGTTTATGTGTCGGGGGGTTGGGTCAGTCTGTTACATCTGGAGTATTCTCTTGTCGTATCCGGTGTCCTGTGTGAATGTAAATATGCTCTCTCTAATTCTCTCTTTCTCTCTTTCTTTCTTTCTCTCGGAGGACCTGAGCCCTAGGACCATGCCTCAGGACTACCTGGCATGATGACTCCTTGCTGTCCCCAGTCCACCTGGCCATGCTGCTGCTCCAGTTTCAACTGTTCTGCCTGCGGCTACGGAACCCTGACCTGTTCACCGGACGTGCTTGTTGCACCCTCGACAATTACTATGATTATTATTATTTGACCATGCTGGTCATTTACGAACATTTTAACATCTTGACCATGTTCTGTTATAATATCCACCCGGCACAGCCAGAAGAGGACTGGCCACCCCTCATAGCCTGGTTCCTCTCTAGGTTTCTTCCTAGGTTTTTGGCCTTTCTCAGGAGTTTTTCCTAGGGAGTTTTTCCCAGCCACCGTGCTTCTTTCACATGCATTGCTTGCTGTTTGGGGTTTTAGGCTGGGTTTCTGTACAGCACTTTGAGATTTCAGCTGATGTACGAAGGGCTATATAAATACATTTGATTTGATTTGATTTATGTAGACTACATGGTGACCTGTAGAGACTGTTTATGTAGACTACATGGTGACCTGTAGAGACTGTTTATGTAGACTACATGGTGATTTATAGAGACTGTTTATGTAGTCTACATGGTGATATATAGAGACTGTTTATGTAGACTACATGGTGACCTGTAGAGACTGTTTATGTAGGCTACATGGTGATCTATAGAGACTGTTTATGTAGGCTACATGGTGATATATAGAGACTGTTTATGTAGACTACATGGTGACCTGTAGAGACTGTTTATGTAGGCTACATGGTGACCTGTAGAGACTGTTGATGTAGGCCACCTTTTGCCTTGATGACAGCTTTGCATTCTCTCAACCAACTTCAGTCACCTGGAATGCTTTTCCAACAGTCTTGAAGGAGTTCCCGCATATGCTGAGCACTTGTTGGATGCTTTTCCTTCACTCTGCAGTCCAACACATCCCAAACCATCTCAATTGGGTTGAGGTCGGGGGATTGTAGAGGTCAGGTCATCTGATGCAGCACTCCATCACTCTCCTTCTTGGTCAAATAGCCCTTACACAGCCTGGAGGTGTATTGGGTCATTGTCCTGTTGAAAAACAAATGATAGTCCCACTAAGCACAAACCAGATGGGATGGCATATCACTGCAGAATGCTGTGGTAGCCGTGCTGGTTAAGTGTGCCTTGAATTCTAAATAAATCACAGACAGTGTCACCAGCAAAGCACCCCCACACGGCAGTTGGAACCAAAAATCTCAAATTTGGACTCAACAGACCAAAGGACAGATTTCCACTGGTCTAATATTCATTGCTCGTGTTTCTTGGCCCAAGCAAATCTCTTCTTTGCATTTATTTGGGCTGCAATCTGAGGTGCAGGTAACTCTAATGAACTTATCCTCTGCACCAGAGGTAACTCTGGGTCTTCCTTTCTTGTGGTGGTCCTCATGAGAGACAGTTTCATCATAGCGCTTGATGCTTTTTGCAACTGAAATTTTCGAAATTGACTGACCTTCATGTCTTAAAGTAATGATGTACTGTCGTTTCTCTTTGATTATTTGAGCTGTTCTTGCCATAATATGGACTTGGTCTTTTACCAAATAGGTCTATCTTCTGTATACCACCCCTACCTTGTAACAACGCAACTGATTGGCTCAAACGCATTAAGAAGGAAAGAAATTCCACAAATGTACTTTTAACAAGGCACACCTGTTAATTGAAATGCATTCCAGACTACCTCATAAAGCTGGTTGAGAGAATACCAAGAGTGTGCAAAGCTGTCATCAAGGCAAAGGGTGGCTACTTTGAAGAATCTCAAATATAAAATATATTTGGATTTGTTTAACACATTTTGGTTACTACATGATTCCATATGTGTAATTTCATAGTTTTTATGTCTTCACTATTATTCTACAATGTAGAAAATAGTAAATAAAAATAAAAACCTTTGAATGAGTAGGTATGTCCAAACCTTTGACTGGTATTGTATATAAAGCGTAATATTGGGATGCAAACTCGTTTATACATTTCAACTCTATATCTGACATGGTAAAGGTGTCTTCTTGTTTAAAGCCCATAACCAGGTGTGTGTGAGGTGTTTTTTTGTTTCAAAGTAGATTTGTTCAAGACTACCAAGAAACACTCTGTGTGACTTCGATTTAGCCCACTGCAGTAAAAGGTTATTACTGATATAAGTCTCTGAGACTGGAGAACATGGCTGTAGAGACTGTTATTAAGGATATACGTCTCTGAGACTGGAGAACATGGCTGTAGAGACTGTTATTAAGGATATAAGTCTCTGAGACTGGAGAACATGGCTGTAGAGACTGTTAAGGATATACGTCTCTGAGACTGGAGAACATGGCTGTAGAGACTGTTATTAAGGATATACGTCTCTGAGACTGGAGAACATGGCTGTAGAGACTGTTATTAAGGATATACGTCTCTGAGACTGGAGAACATGGCTGTAGAGACTGTTATTAAGGATATACGTCTCTGAGACTGGAGAACATGGCTGTAGAGACTGTTATTAAGGATATACGTCTCTGAGACTGGAGAACATGGCTGTAGAGACTGTTATTAAGGATATACGTCTCTGAGACTGGAGAAACATGGCTGTAGAGACTGTTATTAAGGATATACGTCTCTGAGACTGGAGAACATGGCTGTAGAGACTGTTATTAAGGATATACGTCTCTGAGACTGGAGAACATGGCTGTAGAGACTGTTATTAAGGATATACGTCTCTGAGACTGGAGAACATGGATGTAGAGACTGTTAAGGATATACATCTCTGAGACTGGAGAACATGGCTGTAGAGACTGTTATTAAGGATATACGTCTCTGAGACTGGAGAACATGGCTGTAGAGACTGTTATTAAGGATATACGTCTCTGAGACTGGAGAACATGGCTGTAGAGACTGTTATTAAGGATATACGTCTCTGAGACTGGAGAACATGGATGTAGAGACTGTTATTAAGGATATAAGTCTCTGAGACTGGAGAACATGGCTGTAGAGACTGTTATTAAGGATATAAGTCTCTGAGACTGGAGAACTCAGTGGACAGTATGGAGTATGACATCATCAGACTGGGACGGAGGTTTATTGAAGAACATGGACGTAGGGCACAGGGCTGGTAAAATAAATGATGATCTATATAAGGTGCAAATTAGGAATTAGACATACAAGTGGGAACCAACCAACCAGCAACCGAATAACCTTAACCAGCACCCAGTGGTAGTAGGCTGCCAGACACACAACCCTTCACATCCACAAGCTCCCAGTACAACCTACCCATTTCATTTGGCATCCCAGACGTTTCTAAATGTGAACCATGTAAAGGCTGTTGATTTACTGCTACACGGACAAATAACAGCAGGTTTATAGTCAGAGCGGCGTCCCAAAGAGCAGCCTAATTCCTGTTTGTCGTGCACTACTTTTGACCAGGGCCCATAGGGCTGGGGTAAAAAAGTATGGCCTAATTCCTGCAGTGTTTTGATGATTTATTATTCTTGAATCCATGAAGAGACTATTTCTGCTCATGCAAAAAAAATATGTTTTGAATATTGGGCCCTGTTTAGACAGATAGACAGGCTGGGCCCTGTGTAGACAGATAGACAGGCTGGATCCTGTGTAGACAGATAGACAGGCTGGGCCCTGTGTAGACAGATAGACAGGCTGGGCCCTGTGTAGACAGATAGACAGGCTGGGCCCTGTTTAGACAGATAGACAGGCTGGGCCCTGTTTAGACAGATAGACAGGCTGGGCCCTGTTTAGACAGATAGACAGGCTGGGCCCTGTTTAGACAGATAGACAGGCTGGGCCCTGTGTAGACAGATAGACAGGCTGGGCCCTGTGTAGACAGATAGACAGGCTGGGCCCTGTGTAGACAGATAGACAGGCTGGGCCCTGTGTAGACACAGGTTTTTATCTTCTAATAACCCCAGCCAGAGTTCGGTCTGCGGTTAGCTAGCCTGTTGTTGGGGGTTTAGAAAGGAGTTTATCCCAGTGACTGATGTCTTTTTACTTAGAGAGTTATTTATTCTTTCTGCCCTGAGGGGAAGGCTGTTCAGCATTCACCTACAGACAGATAGACAGGCTGGGGCCCCTTCAGCCCCCCACCTAAAGACAGACAAACAAGACAGGCCTGTCCCCTCCAGCCCCCCACCTAAAGACAGACAGGCAGACAGACAGGCTGGGGCCCCTTCAGCCTCCGGGCCCCCTTCACGGCCCCTCAGCAGCCCAGACTGAAGACTGAGTACTAGGCCAGAGTTCAGAGGTCACCACTAAACAGAGCTGGAACTATTGTCTCGTACTAGGTCGGCCACATCCACCGATGAAAATGCGATCAAAACAAACACATCAGCCGATCTGGGGTCTTCTCCTGTGTCATCATTAATCACACCTTTAAAGACCTCAAGCTCTTCACCCTCTCGTCTGGCAGCCCTCCTCTCCCTCCTCCCTTTCATCCCTCATCCACCCCCCCTCTCCCTCTCCCTCTAATCCGTCATCTCCCCCCTCTCTCTCTCTCATCCGTCAACCAGGCTGGAAGAGGGACATGACTGCTCAACAATAGACTGCTGCAAGAGGTCTCCTGCTCTCCGATGCATGTTTCTACTGTGGCCATTTTGGAGAAAGGGTTTCAAACCAGGAAGTGGAATGGTAAAAAGGAAAACTTGTAAATGAGCATCTCAGTCCAAAATGTACTACCTTGATGAGAAGAACGTTTCCTAACATGTCTTATAATACACATACGCTGAGAGGACAGAACATTAGGAACACCTGCTCTTTCAACGACATAGCCTAACTGGGGTTTTCGAACGCAATAGTTTCTTGTAGATTTAGATGCACTATTGTAAAGTGGTTGTTCCACTGGATATCATAAGGTGAATGCACCAATTTGTAAGTCGCTCTGGATAAGAGCGTCTGCTAAATGACTTAAATGTAATGTAAATGTAAACTTGTGCGTATCAAGAATGTTCCACCACCCAGAGGATCCACAGCCAACTTGTGACTGGAGTCTTTGACAATTTTTTGGGCCTTCCTCTGACACTGTCTAGATTCCAGGTCCTGGATGGCAGGAAACTTGGCCCCAGTGATGTACTGGGCCGTTCGTACTACCCTCTGTAGCGCATAAGGTCAGATGCCGAGCAGTTGCCTTACCAGGCGGTGATGCAACCGGTCAGGATGCTTTCGATGGTGCAGCTGTAGAACTTTTTGAGGATCTGGGGACCCGTGCCAAATCTTTTCAGTCTCCTGAGAGGGAATAGGTTTTGTTGTGCCGTCTTCACAACTGTCTTGGTGTGTTTGGACAATAATAGTTTGTTGGTGATGTAGACAACAAGGAACTTGAAACTCTCGACCCGCTCCACTACAGCCCCGTCGATGGGGACCTGTTCGGCCCTCCTTTTCCTGTAGTCCACGATCAGCTCCTTTGTCTTGCTCACATTGAGGGAGAGGTTGTTGTTCTGGCACCACACTGCCAGGACTCTGACCTCTTCCTTATAGGCTGTCTCATCGTTGTCGGATATCAGGCCTACCACTGTTGTGTTGACAGCAAACTTACTGATGGTGTTGGAGTCGTGTTTGGCCACGCTGTCGTGGGTGAACAGGGAGTACAGGAGGGGACTAAGCACACAGCTCTGAGGGGCCCCAGTGTTGAGGATCAGCGTAGCAGATGTGTTGTTGCCTACCCTTACCACCTGGGGGCGGCCCGTCAGGAAGTCCAGGATCCAGTTGCAGAGGGAGGTGTTTAGTCCCAGGGTCCTTCGCTTAGTGATGAGCTTTGAGGGCACTATGGTGTTGAACTGTAGTCAATGAGCAGCATTCTCACATAGGTGTTCCTTTTGTCCAGGTGGGAAAGGGCAGTGTGGAGTGCGATTGAGATTGCGTCATCTGTGGATCTGTTGGGGCGGTATGCGAATTGGAGTGGGTCTAGGGTATCCGGGATGATGCTGTTGATGTGAGACATGACCAGTCTTTCAAAGCACTTCATGGCTGCAGATGTGAGTGCTACGGGGCGGTAATAATTTAGGCAGGTTACAGTCCTTTGCTTTCTTGTGCACAGGGCTATGGTGGTCTGCTTGAAAATGAAGGTATTACATAGGGAGAGGTTGAAAATATCTGTGAAGACACTTGCCTGTTGGTCCGTGCATGCTTTGAGTACAAGTCCAGGTAATCCGTCTGGCCCCACGGCTTTGTGAATGTTGACCTGTTTAAAGGTCTTGCTCACATTGGCTACGGTGGGCGTAATCACACAGTCATCAGGAACAGCTTGCGCTCTCATGCATTTTTCAGTATTCCTTGCCTGGAAGCAAGCATAAAAGGTATTTAGCTCATCTGGTCGGCTCGCGTCACTGGGCAGCTTGCAGCTGGGATTCCCTTTGTAGTCCGTAATAGTTTGCAAGCCCTGCCACATCCGCCGAACGTCAGAACCGGTGTAGGAGGATTCAATCCTATTCCCGTCCGATGCTTTGAATGTTTGATGTTTCGTCTGAGGGCGTAGCAGGATTTCAGGTGCATTGACATTTAGAGAAAGCTTTTTATCCATTCATCGTTCCAGGTTATTGTTTGTGTATCAGCCAGAATCTGACATAATCTTAGTGGTACCTTTAGCTCAATTAGAGTGAGTTTTCTGTTTTCTCCAGCCAAAGCCCTCATGCAGCTATAGTAATGCTTCTCAATACCCGCAAGGTAGAGGCTGTGTTTGTAAACTGTCTCAAAAGGTTTAAGGTTAAAGGTCAGGCTGTGAGTTTAACCCAACAGTTTACCAGACTGCTCCCCTTACATCCCACCTGTCTGTCTACAAGTATCACTTGAACCACATTTAAATAGAACATGACACTGTTTAAATAATACCAGATGTTACATTTATTTATTATACATTATATCCAATATTTTAAGTTCAATTAAGTGTGAAACGTGTCATTTATTTGATTTACTTTTTCTTTTGTTATCAACACTCAGAACAGGCTTCTTGGAAAGGCAACATTCCAGTTGGAGGAGAGGATTTGAATACTGCATGACTCTCTGTAGACTTTGAGCTGTCATATTTTTGAAGGTCACTTTGAGCTGTCATATTTTTGAAGGTCACTTTGAGCTGTCATATTTTTGAAGATCGCTATGAGCTGTCATATTTTTTTATTTAATAACATTTTTCATTACATTTTTTTAAACATACAATCTACCTGCAGTGAAGCCGCTCAACATGCACACTACATTCAGTCATCTAGCACACGCTCCCATCCAGAGAGACCCACGGGAGCAACAAGGGTCAAGCGCCTTGCACCAGGGTTACATCAACAGATCTCCCACCAAGTCAAATCAGGGACCCGAACCAGCAACCTCTCGGTCACCAGCCCAAGCTCCCGACGGCCAGGCCACCAACCATCCAGGATCCCCCCACAGGTCGACAAAGAGCTCTAGACTCTGCCTTCACTCTAGACTCTGCCTTCGTTCTAGACTCTGTCTTCGTTCCAGACTCTGCCTTCGCTCTAGACTCTGCCTTCGCTCTAGACTCTGCCTTCGCTCTAGACTCTGCCTTCGCTCTAGACTCTGCCTTCGCTCTAGACTCTGCCTTCGCTCTAGACTCTGCCTTCGTTCTAGACTCTGCCTTCGCTCTAGACTCTGCCTTCGCTCTAGACTCTGCCTTCGCTCTAGACTCAGCCTTCGTTCTAGACTCTGCCTTCACTCTAGACTCTGTTTTCACTCTAGACTCTGCCTTCACTCTAGACTCTGCCTTCACTCTAGACTCTGCCTTCACTCCTAACTCTGCCTTCACTCTAGACTCTGCCTTCGTTCTAGACTCTGCCTTCGTTCTAGACTCTGCCTTCGTTCTAGACTCTGCCTTCGTTCTAGACTCTGCCTTCACTCTAGACTCTGTTTTCACTCTAGACTCTGCCTTCACTCTAGACTCTGCCTTCACTCTAGACTCTGCCTTCACTCTAGACTCTGCCTTCACTCTAGACTCTGCCTTCACTCTAGACACTGACTTCACTCCTAACTCTGCCTTCACTCTAGACTCTGCCTTCACTCTAGACTCTGCCTTCACTCTAGACTCTGCCTTGCGCTCTGCTCTGTGGTGACATTGTTCCCATATGTACGCCACACCTATAAATATCAGACCAGACCGGGCTGGCAGCTGAACATCCAGACACAACTGTTTCAACGTCTGTTTGCACCTCCAGACACCCTAGTCGGAGAACCGTCTCTGACCCAGCAACAGACCTCCTATCCCTGGTCTAGTCAACCAAACCAACCATCTCTGACCCAGCAACAGACCTCCTATCCCTGGTCTAGTCAACCAAACCAACCATCTCTGACCCAGCAACAGACCTCCTATCCCTGGTCTAGTCAACCAAACCAACCATCTCTGACCAGCAACAGACCTCCTATCCCTGGTCTAGTCAACCAAACCAACCATCTCTGGCCCAGCAACAGACCTCCTATCCCTGGTCTAGTCAACCAAACCAACCATCTCTGGCCCAGCAACAGACCTCCTATCCCTGGTCTAGTCAACCAAACCAACCATCTCTGACCCATCGACTGAGAGTCTGTCTGAGACCATGTCTACTTTCGTTCTCCTCTATCTGGAAATGTTGTAAATTGTATATATAAACGGTTGGCTACGATGAATACATGCGAAGAGCAGTGATGCCAAAACAGAGAGTTTCCATAGATTATTACTCTCTTGTGGATAGCACCATGTTTCATGTGAACACTGAGCCAGTCAATGTGATGCTAGAGAGGGGAATCCGTACATCCATAATGTCAAAAGTGCCAAGGGCCACGATATTTGGCATATTTGTTTTATTTTTAATTTAACCTTTTATTTAACCAGGCAAGTCAGTTAAGAACAAATTCTTATTTTCAACGACGGCCTAGGAACAGTGGGTTAACTGCCTTGTTCAGGAGGCAGAACAACAGATTTTTACCTTGTCAGCTCGGGGATTCAATCTTGCAACCTTTCGGTTACAAGTCTAACGCTCTAACCACTAGGCTACCCGCCTCCCCCCTCTAACCACTAGGCTACCTGCCTCCCCCCTCTAACCACTAGGCTACCTGCCTCCCCCCTCTAACCACTAGGCTACCTGCCTCCCCCCTCTAACCACTAGGCTACCTGCCTTCCCCCTCTAACCACTAGGCTACCTGCCTCCCCCCTCTAACCACTAGGCTACCTGCCTCCCCCTCTAACCACTAGGCTACCTGCCTCCCCCTCTAACCACTAGGCTACCTACCTCCCCCTCTAACCACTAGGCTACCTACCTCCCCCTCTAACCACTAGGCTACCTGCCTCCCTCCTCTAACCACTAGGCTACCTGCCTCCCCCTCTAACCACTAGGCTACCTGCCTCCCCCCTCTAACCACTAGGCTACCTGCCTCCCACCTCTAACCACTAGGCTACCTGCCTCCCCCCTCTAACCACTAGGCTACCACTGCCTCCCCCCTCTAACCACTAGGCTACCCGCCTCCCCCCTCTAACCACTAGGCTACCCGCCTCCCCCCTCTAACCACTAGGCTACCCCTGCCTCCCCCCTCTAACCACTAGGCTACCTGCTTCCCCCCTCTAACCACTAGGCTACCCCTGCCTCCCCCCTCTAACCACTAGGCTACCTGCCTCCCCCTCTAACCACTAGGCTACCTGCCTCCCCCCTCTAACCACTAGGCTACCCCTGCCTCCCCCCTCTAACCACTAGGCTACCTGCTTCCCCCCTCTAACCACTAGGCTACCCCTGCCTCCCCCCTCTAACCACTAGGCTACCTGCTTCCCCCCTCTAACCACTAGGCTACCCCTGCCTCCCCCCTCTAACCACTAGTCTACCTGCCTCCCCCTCTAACCACTAGGCTACCTGCCTCCCCCCTCTAACCACTAGGCTACCCGCCTCCCCCCCTCTAACCACAAGGCTACCTGCCTCCCCCCTCTAACCACTAGGCTACCTGCCTCCCCCCTCTAACCACTAGGCTACCCGCCTCCCCCCTCTAACCACTAGGCTACCCGCCTCCCCCCCTCTAACCACAAGGCTACCTGCCTCCCCCCTCTAACCACTAGGCTACCTGCCTCCCCCCTCTAACCACTAGGCTTCCCGCCTCCCCCCCTCTAACCACTAGGCTACCCGCCTCCCCCCCTCTAACCACTAGGCTACCCGCCTCCCCCCTCTAACCACTAGGCTACCTGCCTCCCCCATCTAACCACTAGGCTACCCGCCTCCCCCCCTCTAACCACTAGGCTACCCGCCTCCCCCCCTCTAACCACTAGGCTACCCGCCTCCCCCCCTCTAACCACTAGGCTACCTGCCTCCCCCCTCTAACCACTAGGCTACCTGCCTCCCCCCTCTAACCACTAGGCTACCCGCCTCCCCCCTCTAACCACTAGGCTACCTGCCTCCCCCATCTAACCACTAGGCTACCCGCCTCCCCCCCTCTAACCACTAGGCTACCCGCCTCCCCCCCTCTAACCACTAGGCTACCCGCCTCCCCCCCTCTAACCACTAGGCTACCCGCCTCCCCCCCTCTAACCACTAGGCTACCTGCCTCCCCCTCTAACCACTAGGCTACCTGCCTCCCCCTCTAACCACTAGGCTACCTACCTCCCCCTCTAACCACTAGGCTACCTACCTCCCCCTCTAACCACTAGGCTACCCGCCTCCCCCCCTCTAACCACTAGGCTACCCGCCTCCCCCCCTCTAACCACTAGGCTACCCGCCTCCTCCTCTAACCACTAGGCTACCCCTGCCTCCCCCCCTCTAACCACTAGGCTACCCGCCTCCCCCCCTCTAACCACTAGGCTACCCGCCTCCCCCCCTCTAACCACTAGGCTACCCGCCTCCCCCCTCTAACCACTAGGCTACCCGCCTCCCCCCCTCTAACCACTAGGCTACCCGCCTCCCCCCTCTAACCACTAGGCTACCCCTGCCTCCCCCTCTAACCACTAGGCTACCTGCTTCCCCCCTCTAACCACTAGGCTACCCGCCTCCCCCCTCTAACCACTAGGCTACCTGCCTCCCCCCTCTAACCACTAGGCTACCCGCCTCCCCCCCTCTAACCACTAGGCTACCTGCCTCCCCCCTCTAACCACTAGGCTACCTGCCTCCCCCCTCTAACCACTAGGCTACCTGCCCCCCCTCTAACCACTAGGCTACCTGCCTCCCCCCTCTAACCACTAGGCTACCCGCCTCCCCCCTCTAACCACTAGGCTACCCGCCTCCCCCCCTCTAACCACTAGGCTACCCGCCTCCCCCCTCTAACCACTAGGCTACCTGCCTCCCCCCTCTAACCACTAGGCTACCCCTGCCTCCCCCCTCTAACCACTAGGCTACCCCTGCCTCCCCCCTCTAACCACTAGGCTACCCGCCTCCCCCCCTCTAACCACTAGGCTACCTGCCCCCCCTCTAACCACTAGGCTACCTGCCTCCCCCCTCTAACCACTAGGCTACCCCTGCCTCCCCCCCTCTAACCACTAGGCTACCCCTGCCTCCCCCCCTCTAACCACTAGGCTACCCGCCTCCCCCCCTCTAACCACTAGGCTACCCCTGCCTCCCAATAGATGGTTGCCTTAGATTATCCCTCCCATGTGGATAGCCCAGTGTTTCATGCTTACATTGGAGAATAACTATGTTGGTTATGTGAAGTTCAAGTGGTCCGGATCTTTTGACAGTAACATGGCTAAACGCTATTATAACACACCACTCACAGCACACCAGTTGTTAGCTAGCTACTTACCGATGAAAGGGGAGCTCGGGGCAGTACTGCACAGCTGTGGAGTAAGGACAATTCATTTTAAACTTTTCTCTTTTCTCTTGTTTCAACTCTTCAATGCTGTCAGTAGATCACATCAACACATGTATCAGTGATTGCCACATGGACTAGTTGAATAAATAGAATAAATGAATCCAGGACTGGGTTAAAGTGCAGAGAGGGTGAAGTGCACAGCAGTGAAGAACGTTTGGAGGATGTTCTGATTTTTTGGGGTATTTTTTTTTATCTTCGGCTCATCAGCGAAGAGGCGGGGCTTGTGACAGCTCACTGACCAATCCACAGAAGCAGCTGGACAGGGGTATCACTCTCCCTCAGTTGCTAGGATATATATATCACGCAAAACACCCCTCCTCACACTCCCTCCCTCCCTCCCCCCCTCCCTCACTCCCTCCCCCCACCCTCCCTCCCTCCCTCCCTCCTTCCCTCACTCACTCACTCCCTCCCCCCACCCTCCCTCCCTCCCTCCCTCCCTCCCCCCTCCCTCACTCCCTCCTTCCCTCCCTCCCTCCCTCCCTCCCCCCTCCCTCACTCCCTCCCCCACCCTCCCTCCCTCCCTCCTTCCCTCACTCACTCCCTCCCCAAACCCTCCCTCCCTCCCCCCTCCCTCCCTCCCTCCCTCCCTCCCATTCCCCGTGCCTTAGTCTGACATTTACACCAGATTCCCTGGAGGTTTAGAAGACAGACATGTCTGTTGCATCACACTGCCCACTATACAGCCCACTATACAGCCCACTATACAGCCCACTATATAACCCACTATACAACCCACTGCAAACCCACTATACAACCCACTATACAGCCCACTATACAGCCCACTATACAGCCCACTATACAACCCACTATACAGCCCACTATACAGCCCACTATACAGCCCACTATACAGCCCACTATACAACCCACTGCAAACCCCCTAAACAGTCCACTATACAGCCCACTATACAGCCCACTGCAAACCCACTATACAGCCCACTATACAGCCCACTATACAACCCACTGCAAACCCACTAAACAGTCCACTATACAGCCCACTATACAGCCCACTATACAGCCCACTGCAAACCCACTATACAGCCCACTATACAACCCACTGCAAACCCACTAAACAGTCCACTATACAGCCCACTATACAGCCCACTGCAAACCCACTATACAGCCCACTATACAGCCCACTATACAACCCACTATACAGCCCACTGCAAACCCACTATACCACCCACTATACAGCCCACTATAAAGCCCACTATACAGCCCACTATACAACCCACTATACAGCCCACTGCAAACCCACTATACAGCCCACTATACAACCCACTATACAGCCCACTATACAGTCCACTATACAACCCACTATACAACCCACTATACAGCCCACTATACAGCCCACTATACAGCCCACTATACAACCCACTATACAGCCCACTATACAACCCACTGCAAACCCACTAAACAGCCCAAATACAGCCCACTGCAAACCCACTATAAAACCCACTATACAGCCCACTATACAGCCCACTGTAAACCCACTATACAGCCCACTATACAGCCCACTATACAGCCCACTATACAACCCACTGCAAACCCACTAAACAGCCCACTATACAGCCCACTATACAACCCACTATACAGCCCACTATACAACCCACTATACAGCCCACTGCAAACCCACTATACAACCCACTGCAAACCCACTATACAGCCCACTATACAGCCCACTGCAAACTCACTATACAGCCCACTATACAGCCCACTGCAAACCCACTATACAGCCCACTATACAGCCCACTGCAAACCCACTGGCATCAGCCTGGCTACCATAGAGATACCATGAACATACCACTGGCATCAGCCTGGCTTCCATAGAGATACCATGAACATACCACTGGCATCAGCCTGGCTTCCATAGAGATACCATGAACATACCACTTGCATCAGCCTGGCTTCCATAGAGATACCATGAACATACCACTGGCATCAGCCTGGCTTCCGTAGAGATACCATGAACATACCACTGGCATCAGCCTGACTTCCATAGAGATACCATGAACATACCACTGGCATCAGCCTGGCTTCCATAGAGATACCATGAACATACCACTGGCATCAGCCTGGCTTCCATAGAGATACCATGAACATACCACTGGCATCAGCCTGGCTTCCATAGAGATACCATGAACATACCACTGGCATCAGCCTGGCTTCCGTAGAGATACCATGAACATACCACTGGCATCAGCCTGGCTTCCATAGAGATACCATGAACATCCCACTGGCATCAGCCTGGCTTCCGTAGAGATACCATGAACATACCACTGGCATCAGCCTGGCTTCCGTAGAGATACCATGAACATACCACTGGCATCAGCCTGACTAGCGTAGAGATACTATGAACATACCACTGGCATCAGCCTGGCTTCCATAGAGATACCATGAACATACCACTGGCATCAGCCTGGCTTCTATAGAGATACCATGAACATCCCACTGGCATCAGCCTGGCTAGCGTAGAGATACCATGAACATACCACTGGCATCAGCCTGGCTTCCATAGAGATACCATGAACATACCACTGGCATCAGCCTGGCTTCCATAGAGATACCATGAACATACCACTGGCATCAGCCTGGCTTCCATAGAGATACCATGAACATACCACTGGCATCAGCCTGGCTAGCGTAGAGATACCATGAACATACCACTGGCATCAGCCTGACTAGCGTAGAGATACTATGAACATACCACTGGCATCAGCCTGGCTTCCATAGAGATACCATGAACATCCCACTGGCATCAGCCTGGCTTCCATAGAGATACCATGAACATCCCACTGGCTTCAGCCTGGCTTCCATAGAGATACCATGAACATACCACTGGCATCAGCCTGGCTTCCATAGAGATACCATGAACATCCCACTGGCATCAGCCTGGCTTCCATAGAGATACCATGAACATCCCACTGGCATCAGCTGGAATAGCAAGTGAATGTAAGTATTTGATGTCTGTTGTTGTCTGGTGTTCTAAGCAGCTTGACCTGTTGAACCCGGCCGAGGCCAGACAGACTTACAGATTAGAAGCTTTTCCACTAGTCTAGTCTAACATAAACACATTTCTTTCAGTTTAACACCAAAACACCAACCACACACACACGCACGCGCACGCACGCACGCACGCACGCACGCACACACACACACACACACACACACACACACACACACACACACACACACACACACACACACACACACACACACACACACACACACACACACACACACACTCTGTCTCACCCAAATCGTAAGTAGCTGTAAACCAAGAGATGGTTTTAGGAGATGAATGAAGAGTGAATCAGCCGTCTAGAATATAGGGCAGGGTCACAGTGATGTTGGCTATCCAGGGAACACAAGCCAACGGTGGAAAACGGAGAGATGAGATGGACTGTTGTCCCTCCAATAAATGCAGCCCTGCTCCTTCCAGGGACGGACTGGGACCAGAAATCAGCTGGGCCATTTATTTATTTTTTTGAGGCCCCCCACACTGGCCAATTATTTTCTTCTGACTCCCTATATTAGCTATTTAATGATATTTCTGCTCAAAAAAACCATTAAGACAGGCCCGCTAAGCTAAAGATGGACCGGCCTATCTTGCATTTGCCAGAATTCCCTTCCCACCCACAATGCACCAGGCAGCGAGAACTGATTATGACATCAGCGTATGCCAACCTAGTGTGGTGAACTAAAACTGGAGCCATGAACTGATATGCAAAACGACATCGGATTCAAAACTTTGAGTTTTTCAATTGAAATTATTATACAAAAATCCTGCAACCAATAGAATGTTATATGCTGTATATGGGGGATAGAACCTTCCCACCTCAGCAGATTTTACTGCGAAGAAACAAATTGCAACATTTACCTAAAGCTAACTTCTGGGTGATTTGAAAATTCATAGTCAATCGATAAATAATAATATAATAATAATCTTAGCAAAAAATGTTTATCTTTTAATTTACAATCTGTAGAACCTATGACAATAGAAAGTTGAACAAAGATACGGCAAATAGAAATCAAACCTGGATAGTGTTCAGAGATAGATGGGAAGGGCAGAGTGGAGCTGAAAATTGGGACTAATTATAACAAGATAACTAATGTATAATATGCTGAGTGTGTAAAATATGTACAGGGGTTCTGAACTGGTGTGAAATAGCACAGTTGAAAAATATATGGCAAAACAGAAATCAAACTGGATGGTCTTCAGATATGGGAGGGGTTGATGGATGGGACTAAAAACAAACAAAAGTAAAGTAATGTAAAATGTACTATCTGTAAAATGTATGTAGTATGTATGAGCAGGAAGTAGAAACCTAAGTGTTGTAGTCTATTAGTTTACTCCAATTAGGGGAGGGGCAGTAGGGTTAGAGGAAAATAAGAAAATATTTCGTTTTTTTACTCCAATTAGGTGAGGGGTTGTAAGGTTAGGAGAGAAAAAAAAGGCTGTATCAATTGCGACTTTTATTCTACTGAGAAGGAAATTTACATATGGGAAAAAAGTGCCGTTCCATTTCCAACCCCTCAGCACCTGATCTCTTCCAGTTCCTATCCCAGCACCTGATCTCTTCCAGTTCCTATCCCAGCACCTGATCTCTTCCAGTTCCTATCCCAGCACCTGATCTCTTCCAGTTCCTATCCCAGCACCTGATCTCTTCCAGTTCCTATCCCAGCACCTGATCTCTTCCAGTTCCTATCCCAGCACCTGATCTCTTCCAGTTCCTATCCCAGCACCTGATCTCTTCCAGTTCCTATCCCAGCACCTGATCTCTTCCAGTTCCTATCCCAGCACCTGATCTCTTCCAGTTCCTATCCCAGCACCTGATCTCTTCCAGTTCCAGCACCTGATCTCTTCCAGTTCCTATCCCAGCACCTGATCTCTTCCAGTTCCTATCCCAGCACCTGATCTCTTCCAGTTCCTATCCCAGCACCTGATCCCTCCAGTTCAAACCCTCAGCACCCAGCACTTTATCCCTCCAAACACACACCTGCCACTATCTACAGCTTCTTGTCTTCTCCAGCTGCCAAGGCAGCAGAAAGTTATTTGAAACAAACCAACCCTTACACCAACACCGAACAGACATATGAACAGACATATATTATACTGTACTGTGCTACACCATTGACGAACAAGCATTCCTTACGCAAGGTCACGTCAACGGGAACATAAAGAATGAATACCACTTGGTGTCTGCGTAGACAAACAGGCTTTTGACATAGGACATTCTTCAGAGTCTGAAAGATAGTGACCAATTTGCTAATTGAACAACCAAGTAGATCAATAAACATTTTCCTCAAAGGGATCCTCTTCTCATCTCAGCATCAAGGACAAGCTTGTCAGTCAGCGAGCTGGCCTCTAGCTGTGATTAAACCTGATTTATAAACTGGGTGGTCCGAGACCTGAATGCTGATTGGCTGACAGCCGTGGTATATCAGACTTTATAAAATGGGTGGTACGAGACCTGAATTCTGATTGGCTGACAGCCGTGGTATATCAGACTTTATAAATTGGGTGGTACGAGACCTGAATTCTGATTGATATACCACGGCTGTCAGCCAGACTTTATAAATTGGGTGGTACGAGACCTGAATGCTGATTGGCTGACAGCCGTGGTATATCAGACTTTATAAATTGGGTGATACGAGACCTGAATTCTGATTGGCTGACAGCCGTGGTATATCAGACTTTATAAATTGGGTGGTACGAGACCTGAATTCTGATTGGCTGACAGCCGTGGTATATCAGACTTTATAAACTGGGTGGTCCGAGACCTGAATTCTGATTGGCTGACAGCCGTGGTATATCAGACTTTATAAACTGAGTGGTTCGAGCCCTGAATGCTGATTGGTTGAAAGCTGTGGTATATATAACACCCCCTCGGGCCTTATTGCTTAAGTATACCACGGGTATGACAAAACACATATTTTTACATTGGTAATCAGTTTATAATAGCAATAAGGCACCTTGGGGGGTTTGTGGTATATGGCCAATATACCACGGCTAAGGGCTGTATCCAGGAACTCGTTGTGCGAAAGAACAGCCCGTAGCCGTGGTATATTGGCCATATACCACACCTCCTCAAGCCGTATTGCTTAAATTTACAAGGAATAAGTTATTCCTAAATATTTCTAAAACCAAAGCATTGTATTTGGGACAAATCATTCACTAAACCCTAAACCTCAACTAAATGTTGTGATAAATAATGTGGAAATTGAGCAAGTTGAGATGACTAAACTGCATGGAGTAACCCTGGATTGTAAACTGTTATGGTGAAAACATGTTGATGCAATAGGCAGCTAAGATGGGTTGAAGTCTGTCCATAATAAATCAAATCAAGTTTATTTGTCACGTACGCCAAATACAACAGGTGTAGTAGACCTTACAGTGAAATGCTGAATACAACAGGTGTAGTAGACCTCACAGTGAAATGCTGAATACAACAGGTGTAGACCTTACAGTGAAATGCTGAATACAACAGGTGTAGTAGACCTCACAGTGAAATGCTGAATACAACAGGTGTAGTAGACCTCACAGTGAAATGCTGAATACAACAGGTGTAGTAGACCTCACAGTGAAATGCTGAATACAACAGGTGTAGTAGACCTCACAGTGAAATGCTGAATACATCAGGTGTAGTAGACCTCACAGTGAAATGCTGAATACAACAGGTGTAGTAGACCTTACAGTGAAATGCTGAATACAACTGGTGTAGTAGACCTTACAGTGAAATGCTGAATACAACAGGTGTAGTAGACCTCACAGTGAAATGCTGAATACAACAGGTGTAGTAGACCTCACAGTGAAATGCTGAATACAACAGGTGTAGTAGACCTGACAGTGAAATGCTGAATACAACAGGTGTAGTAGACCTTACAGTGAAATGCTGAATACAACAGGTGTAGTAGACCTTACAGTGAAATGCTGAATACAACAGTACAACAGGTGTAGTAGACCTTACAGTGAAATGCTGAATACAACAGGTGTAGTAGACCTTACAGTGAAATGCTGAATACAACAGGTGTAGTAGACCTTACAGTGAAATGCTGAATACAACAGGTGCAGTAGACCTTACAGTGAAATGCTGAATACAACAGGTGTAGTAGACCTCACAGTGAAATGCTGAATACAACAGGTGTAGTAGACCTCACAGTGAAATGCTGAATACAACAGGTGTAGTAGACCTCACAGCGAAATGCTGAATACAACAGGTGTAGTAGACCTTACAGTGAAATGCTGAATACAACAGGTGTAGTAGACCTCACAGTGAAATGCTGAATACAACAGGTGTAGTAGACCTCACAGTGAAATGCTGAATACAACAGGTGTAGTAGACCTCACAGTGAAATGCTGAATACAACAGGTGTAGTAGACCTTACAGTGAAATGCTATATACTAGGGTGTTACAGTACAGAGTCAATGTGGAGGCTATATACAGGGTGTTACGGTACAGAGTCAATGTGGAGGCTATATACAGGGGGTTACGGTATAGAGTCAATGTGGAAGCTATATACAGGGTGTTACGGTACAGAGTCAATGTGGAGGCTATATACAGGGTGTTACGGTATAGAGTCAATGTGGAGGCTATATACAGGGTGTTACGGTACAGAGTCAATGTGGAGGCTATATACAGGGTGTTACGGTATAGAGTCAATGTGGAGGCTATATACAGGGTATTACGGTACAGAGTCAATGTGGAGGCTATATACAGGGTGTTACGGTATAGAGTCAATGTGGAGGCTATATACAGGGTGTTACGGTACAGAGTCAATGTGGAGGCTATATACAGGGTGTTACGGTACAGAGTCAATGTGGAGGCTATATACAGGGTGTTACGGTATAGAGTCAATGTGGAGGCTATATACAGGGTATTACGGTACAGAGTCAATGTGGAGGCTATATACAGGGTGTTACGGTATAGAGTCAATGTGGAGGCTATATACAGGGTGTTACGGTACAGAGTCAATGTGGAGGCTATATACAGGGGGTACCGGTACAGAGTCAATGTGGAGGCTATATACAGGGTGTTACGGTATAGAGTCAATGTGGAGGCTATATACAGGGTATTACGGTACAGAGTCAATGTGGAGGCTATATACAGGGTATTACGGTACAGAGTCAATGTGGAGGCTATATACAGGGGGTACCGGTACAGAGTCAATGTGGAGGCTATATACAGGGTGTTACGGTATAGAGTCAATGTGGAGGCTATATACAGGGTGTTAATGTACAGAGTCAATGTGGAGGCTATATACAGGGTGTTACGGTATAGAGTCAATGTGGAGGCTATATACAGGGTGTTAATGTACAGAGTCAATGTGGAGGCTATATACAGGGTATTACGGTACAGAGTCAATGTGGAGGCTATATACAGGGTGTTACGGTATAGAGTCAAAGTGGAGGCTATATACAGGGTGTTACGGTACAGAGTCAATGTGGAGGCTATATACAGGGGGTACCGGTACAGAGTCAATGTGGAGGCTATATACAGGGTGTTACGGTACAGAGTCAATGTGGAGGCTATATACAGGGTGTTACGGTACAGAGTCAATGTGGAGGCTATATACAGGGTGTTACGGTACAGAGTCAATGTGGAGACTATATAACGGGTGTTACGGTACAGAGTCAATGGGGAGGCTATATACAGGGGGTACCGGTACAGAGTCAATGTGGAGGCTATATACAGGGGGTACCGGTACAGAGTCAATGTGGAGGCTATATACAGGGGGTACCGGTACAGAGTCAATGTGGAGGCTATATACAGGGGGTACCGGTACAGAGTCAATGTGGAGGCTATATACAGGGGGTACCGGTACAGAGTCAATGTGGAGGCTATATACAGGGGGAACCGGTACAGAGTCAATGTTGAGGCTATATACAGGGGGTACCGGTACAGAGTCAATGTGGAGGCTATATACAGGGGGTACCGGTACAGAGTCAATGTGGAGGCTATATACAAGGGGTACCAGTACAGAGTCCACCGGTTAGTCGAGGGCACCGGTTAGTCGAGGGCACCGGTTAGTCGAGGGCACCGGTTGGTCGAGGGCACCGGTTGGTCGAGGGCACCGGTTGGTCGAGGGCACCGGTTGGTCGAGGGCACCGGTTGGTCGAGGGCACCGGTTAGTCGAGGGCACCGGTTGGTTGAGGGCACCGGTTAGTTGAGGGCACCGGTTGGTTGAGGGCACCGGTTAGTTGAGGGCACCGGTTGGTTGAGGGCACCGGTTAGTTGAGGGCACCGGTTGGTTGAGGGCACCAGTTAGTTGAGGTAATATGTACATGAAGGTAGAGTTGTTAAAGTGACTATGTATAGATGTATAGATCATAACAACAGAGAGTAGCAGCGGTGTAAAATAGGTGGAGGGGGAGGCAATGCAAATAGTCTGGTTAGTCATTTGATTAGATGTTCAGGAGTCTTATGGCTTGGGGGTAGAAGCTTTTTAGAAGCCTCTTGAACCTAGACTTGGCGCTCCGGTACTGCTTCCCGTGCGGTAGCAGAGAGAACAGACTATGACTGGGGTGGCTGGAGTCTTTGACCATTTTTATGGCCTTGCGCTGCTCTACCTTCTTAACCACACCATCAACAAGGCAGGTCCTACAGGCCCTAGTTTCTACCTTCTTAACAACACTATCAACAAGGGAGGTCCTACAGGCCCTAGTTTCTACCATCTTAACACTATCAACAAGGCAGGTCCTACAGGCCCTAGTTTCTACCTTCTTAACCACACCATCAACAAGGCAGGTCCTACAGGCCCTAGATTCTACCTTCTTAACAACACCATCAACAAGGCAGGTCCTACAGGCCCTAGTTTCTACCTTCTTAACAACACTATCAACAAGGCAGGTCCTACAGGCCCTAGTTTATAACTTCTTAACAACACTATCAACAAGGCAGGTCCTACAGGCCCTAGTTTCTACCTTCTTAACAACACTATCAACAAGGCAGGTCCTACAGGCCCTAGTTTCTACCTTCTCAACAACACTATCAACAAGAAAGGTCCTACAGGCCCTAGTTTCTACCTTCTCAACAACACTATCAACAAGGCAGGTCCTACAGGCCCTAGTTTCTACCTTCTTAACCACACCATCAACAAGGCAGGTCCTACAGGCCCTAGATTCTACCTTCTTAACAACACTATCAACAAGGCAGGTCCTACAGGCCCTAGTTTCTACCTTCTTAACAACACCATCAACAAGGCAGGTCCTACAGGCCCTAGTTTCTACCTTCTTAACCACACCATCAACAAGGCAGGTCCTACAGGCCCTAGATTCTACCTTCTTAACCACACCATCAACAAGGCAGGTCCTACAGGCCCTAGTTTCTACCTTCTTAACAACACCATCAACAAGGCAGGTCCTACAGGCCCTAGTTTCTACCTTCTTAACAACACTATCAACAAGGCAGGTCCTACAGGCCCTAGTTTCTACCTTCTTAACCACACCATCAACAAGGCAGGTCCTACAGGCCCTAGTTTCTACCTTCTTAACAACACTATCAACAAGGCAGGTCCTACAGGCCCTAGTTTCTACCTTCCTAACACTACCAACAAGGCAGGTCCTACAGGCCCTAGTTTCTACCTTCTTAACAACACTATCAACAAGGCAGGTCCTACAGGCCCTAGGTTCTACCTTCTTAACAGCACTATCAACAAGGCAGGTCCTACAGGCCCTAGTTTCTACCTTCTTATCAACACTATCAACAAGGCAGGTCCTACAGGCCCTAGTTTCTACCTTCTTAACACTATCAACAAGGCAGGTCCTACAGGCCCTAGTTTCTACCTTCTTAACCACACCATCAACAAGGCAGGTCCTACAGGCCCTAGTTTCTACCTTCTTAACCACACCATCAACAAGGCAGGTCCTACAGGCCCTAGTTTCTACCTTCTTAACAACACTATCAACAAGGCAGGTCCTACAGGCCCTAGTTTCTACCTTCTTAACAACACTATCAACAAGGCAGGTCCTACAGGCCCTAGTTTCTACCTTCTTAACAACACTATCAACAAGGCAGGTCCTACAGGCCCTAGTTTCTACCTTCTTAACCACACCATCAACAAGGCAGGTCCTACAGGCCCTAGTTTCTACCTTCTTAACAACACTATCAACAAGGCAGGTCCTACAGGCCCTAGTTTCTACCTTCTTAACAACACTATCAACAAGGCAGGTCCTACAGGCCCTAGTTTCTACCTTCTTAACCACACCATCAACAAGGCAGGTCCTACAGGCCCTAGTTTTGTCGCAGCTGGACTACTGTTCAGTCGTGTGGTCAGGTTCCACAAAGAGGGATTTAGGAGAATTACAGTTGGCTCAGACAGGGTAGCACGGCTGGCCCTTGGATGTACACAGAGAGCTAACATTAATAATATACAGGACATGTCAATCTCTCCTGGCTCAAAGTAGAGGAGAGATTGACTTCATCACTACTTGTTTTTGTAAGAAGTGTTGACATGCTGAATGTACCAAGCTGTCTGTTTAAACTACTGGCACACAGCTCAGACACCCATTCATACCCCACAAGACATGCCACCAGAGCTGTCTGTTTAAACTACTGGCACACAGCTCAGACACCCATTCATACCCCACAAGACATGCCACCAGAGCTGTCTGTTTAAACTACTGGCACACAGCTCAGACACCCATCCATACCCCACAAGACATGCCACCAGAGCTGTCTGTTTAAACTACTGGCACACAGCTCAGACACCCATTCATACCCCACAAGACATGCCACACAATCCGCAAGTCCAGAACAGACTATGGGAGGCGCACAGTAATATATAGAGCCATGACTACATGGAACTCTATTCCACTTCAGGTAACTGATGCAGCAGTAGAATCAGATTTAAAAAACAGATAAAAATACATCTTATGGAACAGAGGGTACTGTGAAGAGACACTATTCTGGCCTGGCACTGTATTGGACACTGGGACACTGTACTGGACACTGGGACACTGTACTGGACACTGAGACACTGCACGGGACACTGAGACACTGCACTGGACACTGAGACACTGTACTGGACACTGAGACACTATACTGGCCTGTCACTGTACTGGACACTGAGACACTGCACTGGACACTGAGACACTGCACTGGACACTGAGACACTGTAATGGACACTGAGACACTGTACTGGACACTGAGACACTGCACTGGACACTGAGACATTGTACTGGACTCTGAGACACTGTACTGGACACTGAGACACTGTAATGGACACTGAGACACTGCACTGGCCTGTCACTGTACTGGACACTGAGACACTGCACTGGACACTGAGACATTGTACTGGACACTGAGACACTGTACTGGACACTGAGACACTGTAATGGACACTGAGACACTGCACTGGCCTGTCACTGTACTGGACACTGAGACACTGCACTGGACACTGAGACACTGTAATGGACACTGAGACATTGTACTGGACACTGAGACACTGCACTGGACACTGAGACATTGTACTGGACACTGAGACACTGTACTGGACACTGAGACACTGTAATGGACACTGGGACACTGTAATGGACACTGAGACACTGTACTGGACACTGAGACACTGTACTGGACACTGAGGGCTGTGTATTATACACTATATCCATCAGGGCTGTGTATTATACACTATATCCATCAGGGCTGTGTATTATACACTATATCCATCAGGGCTGTGTATTATACACTATATCCATCAGGGCTGTGTATTATACACTATATCCATCAGGGCTGTGTATTATACACTATATCCATCAGGGCTGTGTATTATACACTATATCCATCAGGGCTGTGTATTATACACTATATCCATCAGGGCTGTGTATTATACACTATATCCATCAGGGCTGTGTATTATACACTATATCCATCAGGGCTGTGTAATATACACTATATCCATCAGGGCTGTGTATTATACACTATATCCATCAGGGCTGTGTAATATACACTATATCCATCAGGGCTGTGTATTATACACTATATCCATCAGGGCTGTGTATTATACACTATATCCATCAGGGCTGTGTATTATACACTATATCCATCAGGGCTGTGTATTATACACTATATCCATCTTTTTTGTATATTTTTTATATTACCTTTATTTAATTAGGCAAGTCAGTTAAGAATGTATTTTATTTACAATGACGGCCTACCGAATGGCAAAAGGCTAAACACACATCACAACAAGAGAGACAACACAACACTACTTAAAGAGAGACCTAAGACAACAACATAGCATGGCAGCAACACATGACAACACAGCATGGTAGCAACACAACATGGCAACAACATGGTAGCAACACAACATGACAACAACATGGTAGCAACACAACATGACAACAACATGGTAGCAGCACAACATGACAACAACATGGCAGCAACACAACATGGCAACAACATGGTAGCAACACAACATGACAACAACATGGTAGCAACACAACATGACAACAACATAGTAGCAACACAACATGACAACAACATGGTAGCAACACAACAACACAGCATGGTAGCAACACAACATGACAACAACATGGTAGCAGCACAACATGACAACAACATGGGAGCAGCACAACATGGTAGCAACACAACATGACAACAACATGGTAGCAACACAACATGGCAACAACATGGTAGCAACACAACATGGCAGCAACACAACATGACAACACAACATGGCAGCAACACAACATGACAACAACATGGTAGCAACACAACATGGCAACAACATGGTAGCAACACAACATGGCAGCAACACAACATGACAACACAACATGGCAGCAACACAACATGACAACAACATGGTAGCAACACAACATGGCAACAACATGGTAGCAACACAACATGGCAGCAACACAACATGACAACACAACATGGCAGCAACACAACATGACAACAACATGGTAGCAACACAACATGGTAGCAGCACAACATGGTACAAACATTATTGGGCAAAGACAACAGCACAAAGGGCAAGAAGGTAGAGACAACAATACATCACGCAAAGCAGCCACAACTGTCAGTAAGAGTGTCCATGATTGAGTCTTTGAATGAAGAGATGGAGATAAAACTGTCCAGTTTGAGTGTTTTTTGCAGCTAATTCCAGTCGCTAGCTGCAGCGAACTGAAAAGACGAGCGAACCAAGGATGTGTGTACTTTGGGGACCTTTAAGCTGTATATTACACAGCTTTGTGTAGATGGATATTGTCAACGTCGACAAAAGGGATCGGGAGACAGGCGCAGGAATGCGTATTTTTTGTATTATTATTATTACGCCCCAAATTCCGGCGTGCCGTGTAAAGGCACGGGGACGAAGACCAAACAAACACATACACAAAAACACAGGGTTAAAACCCAAACAAAAGAGCGAGGAGTACCTCGAATAAATAACTCACGCGCACAATAATTAACACACAAGGGCACGAAAGCCCAAAACACACAGCACAGGTCCTCACACGCACCAACGGACATAGTAACAATAATCGACAGCCCCAATGGTGAACAAAGGGCACATGTATACAAATACAATCAGTGGGAATAGGGGACAGGTGTGTGCAATGACAGTTCCAGAGGGATCCGTCACACATATAGTATATATTACACAGCTTTGTGTAGATGATATAGTATATATTACACAGCTTTGTGTAGATGATATAGTATATATTACACAGCTTTGTGTAGATGATATAGTGTATATTACACAGCTTTGTGTAGATGATATAGTATATATTACACAGCTTTGTGTAGATGATATAGTATATATTACACAGCTTTGTGTTGATGGATATAGTATATATTACACAGGTTTGTGTAGATGGATATAGCATATATTACACAGCTTTGTGTTGATGGATATAGTATATATTACACAGCTTTGTGTAGATGGATATAGTATATATTACACAGCTTTGTGTAGATGATATAGTATATATTACACAGCTTTGTGTTGATGGATATAGTATATATTACACAGCTTTGTCTAGATGATATAGTACATATTACACAGCTTTGTGTTGATGATATAGTATATATTACACAGCTTTGTGTTGATGATATAGTACATATTACACAGCTTTGTGTTGATGATATAGTATATATTACACAGCTTTGTGTTGATGGATATAGTATATATTACACAGCTTTGTGTTGATGGATATAGTATATATTACACAGCTTTGTGTAGATGATATAGTATATATTACACAGCTTTGTGTTGATGATATAGTATATATTACACAGCTTTGTGTTGATGATATAGTATATATTTCACAGCTTTGTGTAAATGGATATAATATATATTACACAGCTTTGTGTTGATGGATTCCCCAGCATGACACGTGGATTATGCAATCATACTGATATTTAACAGTGGATTACAGTTCTGGTTCAAACTAGTTCTACTGGGTACTGTTGTTGTTGCTCTGCAGGGTATAGAATCCCTTAAAGGGATTTTGTCCCAAATGGCACTCTATTCCCTATGTAGAGCACTCCTTTTAATGAGGGTGCCCATAGGGAATAGGATTCCATTTGGGATGTAAACTACAGACCAAAGCAGAAAAGTTTCTACCAAACCAGTCCCACGACACACATCTAAAGCACAGACATCCAGTGAAACCACAAACCCATCCATCACAAATAATCCTGTTTTTATACCGGCTTTTATCACGGCTCATGGCAAATACAGTCAACAACAAAAAAATGATCTGTTGATTTTTTTGGGGGGGGGGGGTTAAAATCATAACTTAGATAAATATGACTTCTGTTTTATTACACTGTTAATGTAATGTGTGACCGCATCGATTAACCTCCAAAAAGATAATTTGAATATGATGAAAGAAACACTGTAATAGTGGGCACACAGTTCAAGGTTTCAGTTCACTGAATCTATCTGCATTTAGCAGACGCTCTTATCCAAAGCGACTTACAGTAGTGAATGCATACATTTCATACATTTTTTTTCTCTGTACTGGTCCCCTGTGGGAATCGAACCCACAACCCTGGTGTTGCAAACACCATGCTCTACCAACTGAGCCACACGGGACCACCCTTACAAATCCCACTTTCTCTCATCCAACTTATTTAATTCCTCATAACAAATTATAACAAACCAATAGTTTGTATCACAGGCCAGATCTAACTCGACCCTCTCAATGACAAAATGAGATGGGGTAAGAGTGTGTTGATACGCTTAGAGGTCTGCTTCAGCACTGTGAGGTAACACAACACCTTCTGATTCCAACTCTCAGAAACTCTCAGTCCACGGTGTTAAAGTTGTCCATGGTGTTTAGCAACGCAGGATGCTGGTAACCAGGCAACGTAACTTGAGTGGTCTGGCCTTCAACCTACAGTATCAAGGAGTATGTGGGGCTGTGTTCCAAATAGTACCCTACTCTCTATATAGTGCCCTACTTTTAACCAGGGCCCATAGGCCACTACATATGAGTATGTGGGGTCGAGTGCGCTATATAGGGAATAGGGTGCCGTTTGGGACTCAGTCGGTATGTCTAGCATGCTAATGACGTCAGCCTCAAAACATTATCCTCCATCCATAGGCTCACACCCTGCCCAATGTAATCTAACACAGGGGTAATGGTGTCCTTTAAAACATTATCCTCCATCCATGGGCTCACACCCTGCCCAATGTAACCTAACACAGGGGTAATGTTGTCCTTTAAAACATTTTCCTCCATCCATGGGCTCACTCTAGGGTTGAATGGTGGGAACCAGGTTACCAATTTACTACCTCATAAAGCTGGTTGAGAGAATACCAAGAGTGTGCAAAGATGTCATCAAGGGAAAGGGTGGCTACTTTGAAGAATCTCAAATTTAAAATATATTTTGATATGTTTAACACTTTTTTGGTTAGTACATAATTCCAAATGTGTTATTTCATAGTTTTGATGTCTTCACAATTGTACTACAATGTAAAAAATAGTCAAAATAAAGAAAAACCCTGGAATGAGTAGGTGTGTCCAAACTTTTGACTGGCGCTGTATATGCTACAGCCTACTGATTATACAAATAGGCCCTACTATATTTCACAATTAAAATCACATTCGCTAGCCTGTACTTGTAACTTCGTAGGCTGCTCATAAAATGGCTTTAATGTAGGGCTCACAAAATTTCTTTAATATAGGGCTCATAAAATGTCTTTAATGTAGGGCTCATAAAATGTCTTTAATGTAGAGCTCATAAAATGTGTTTAATGTAGGGCTCATAACATTTCTTTAATATAGGGCTCATAAAATGTCTTTAATATAGGGCTCATAAAATGTCTTTAATGTAGGGCTCATAAAATGTCTTTAATGTAGAGCTCATAAAATGTCTTTAATGTAGGGCTCATAAAATGTCTTTAATGTAGAGCTCATAAAATGTGTTTAATGTAGGGCTCATAACATTTCTTTAATATAGGGCTCATAAAATGGCTTTAATGTAGGGCTCATAAAATGTCTTTAATGTAGGGCTCATAAAATGTATTTAATGTAGGGCTCATAAAATGAATGAATGAATGAATGAATGGATTGGCTTGCCTTTGGTGACACACTCCCACAATCTCTCATGTTTTAAATCAGAGATTTTGTCGTTGTCTCAGTGCAAGAGGCATCACTGCAGTACCTGGTTCAAATCCAGGCTGTATCACATCCGACTGTGATTGGGAGTCCCATAGGGCGGCGCACAACTGGCCCAGCGTCGTCTGGGTTTGGCCGAGGGTAGGCCGTCATTGTAAATAAGAATTTGTTATTAACTGACTTGCCAAGTTAAATAAAATGTAAAAGGAGAGAACTATGTGTGAATTGAATCTCAACAAGGAAACAGTTGCTTGTTGTATTAGATTAACGTTTAATTAAAAAGTATGGTTTTCAGCAACCAAAGAAAGAAATGCAACAACAGAGGACAGACATGGGTACAAGGTAAACCTGGGTTTAAGAACTCCCGTTTTTGAAATATTTTAGTTATTTGGATGAATCACAACAAGTCCAAACCAGACGGGGATCTGATGGCTCTATGCTGTTTCAGAAGACCTAGATGAAAAACATCAGTTTTTATGGAAGGTAGGGGGATAGGGTTGAATTTCCATCCCCCAGTTGGACCACAACAAGTTTGAACCAGGGTCTTCTCTCTCTGGTGCTTTCACTGTGATGGGTTATGAACCAGGTCTTCTCTCTGGTGTTTTCACTGTGATGGGTTATGAACCAGGTCTTCTCTCTCTGGTGTTTTCACTGTGATGGGTTATGAACCAGGTCTTCTCTCTGGTGTTTCCACTGTGATGGGTTATGAACCAGGTCTTCTCTCTGGTGTTTTCACTGTGATGGGTTATGAACCAGGTCTTCTCTCTGGTGTTTTCACTGTGATGGGTTATGAACCAGGTCTTCTCTCTGGTGTTTTCACTGTGATGGGTTATGAACCAGGTCTTCTCTCTGGTGTTTTCACTGTGATGGGTTATGAACCAGGTCTTCTCTCTGGTGTTTTCACTGTGATGGGTTATGAACCAGGTCTTCTCTCTGGTGTTTTCACTGTGATGGGTTATGAACCAGGTCTTCTCTCTGGTGTTTTCACTGTGATGGGTTATGAACCAGGTCTTCTCTCTGGTGCTTTCACTGTGATGGGTTACGAACCAGGTCTTCTCTCTGGTGTTTTCACTGTGATGGGTTACGAACCAGGTCTTCTCTCTGTGCCAATCTGTGTTGTTGATGGGTCGCTGGGTTAGCTTGATAGACAGGTTTAATTTGTCGCTGTGGTTTCTTTGTAGACGTTTCCTTGTATTTGTCCTCTGGCCCACATTAAGTCAGAGCCGCAGGCTTTATGTTGTTTCATCTGAGAGAATCACTCTGTAGTGTTTCATATGAGAGAATCACTCTGTAGTGTTTCATACGAGAGAATCACTCTGTAGTGTTTCATATGAGAGAGAATCACTCTGTAGTGTTTCATCTGAGAGAATCACTCTGTAGTGTTTCATACGAGAGAGAATCACTCTGTAGTGTTTCATACGAGAGAGAATCACTCTGTAGTGTTTCATACGAGAGAGAATCACTCTGTAGTGTTTCATACGAGAGAGAATCACTCTGTAGTGTTTCATACGAGAGTGAATCACTCTGTAGTGTTTCATACGAGAGAGAATCACTCTGTAGTGTTTCATATGAGAGAGAATCACTCTGTAGTGTTTCATACGAGAGAGAATCACTCTGTAGTGTTTCATACGAGAGAGAATCACTCTGTAGTGTTTCATACGAGAGAGAATCACTCTGTAGTGTTTCATATGAGAGAGAATCACTCTGAAGTGTTTCATATGAGAGAGAATCACTCTGTAGTGTTTCATACGAGAGAGAATCACTCTGTATTGTTTCATATGAGAGAGAATCACTCTGTAGTGTTTCATATGAGAGAGAATCTAGGTGAAAGATCAAACCAATACTGTAGAAAACATGTCATATTTGGATTAATTTGGAAACAGTTAAAGCGACGTCCACAATCATTATCTCATATTGTTGACCAATTCCTCACTGAACTCTGAAGAGGAAAGCCCGCAGTGTGTGTGCCAATATCAACAATCTCGAACAGTGTGAAAAACATCATTATTCACCAGAAGCACCTAGTAATTGTGATTCACCGTCCTTAAAAAAAAACCTAGATGTGGGTAAACTGTTTAGGTTACAATAACAATCTGCTTTAGGGTGTTTAACTTGGCTTTAATATGAACCTCAGAAAACAGGAAAATGATTAAAACAGTTGAACCAGGAGGAGCAGGAAAATAACAAGTCTGAAAAACAAAACTCTTCACTGTGCACGGAGGAGGAGGGAGGTAGAGTGGAGGTGGAGGAGGAGGTAGAGTGGAGGTGGAGGAGGGAGGTAGAGTGGAGGTGGAGGAGGAGGTAGAGTGGAGGTGGAGGAGGAGGTAGAGTGGAGGTGGAGGAGGGAGGTAGAGTGGAGGTGGAGGAGGAGGTAGAGTGGAGGTGGAGGAGGGAGGTAGAGTGGAGGTGGAGGAGGGAGGAGGGAGGAGGAGTGGAGGTGGAGGAGGAGGTAGAGTGGAGGTGGAGGAGGGAGGAGGAGGTGGAGGAGGAGGAGGGAGGAGGAGTGGAGGTGGAGGAGGAGGTAGAGTGGAGGTGGAGGAGGGAGGAGGAGGTGGAGGAGGAGGAGGGAGGTAGAGTGGAGGTGGAGGAGGAGGTAGAGTGGAGGTGGAGGAGGGGAGGAGGAGGTGGAGGAGGAGGAGGGAGGAGGGAGGTAGAGTGGAGGTGGAGGAGGGAGGAGGGAGGAGGAGTGGAGGTGGAGGAGGAGGTAGAGTGGAGGTGGAGGAGGGAGGTAGAGTGGAGGTGGAGGAGGGAGGTAGAGTGGAGGTGGAGGAGGGAGGTAGAGTGGAGGTGGAGGAGGAGGTAGAGTGGAGGTGGAGGAGTGAGGAGGAGTGGAGGTGGAGGAGGAGGTAGAGTGGAGGTGGAGGAGGGAGGTAGAGTGGAGATGGAGGAGGGAGGAGGAGTGGAGGTGGAGGAGGGAGGTAGAGTGGAGGTGGAGGAGGAGGTAGAGTGGAGGTGGAGGAGGAGGTAGAGTGGAGGTGGAGGTAGAGTGGAGGTGGAGGTAGAGTGGAGGTGGAGGGGAAGTAGAATGGAGGTAGAGTGGATGTAGAGAGAGGTAGAGTGTATGTGAAGGTAGAGTGTAGGTGGAGTGTAGGTGGAGGTAGAGGTAGAGTAGATATAGAGAGAGGTAGAGTGGAGGTGGAGGTAGAGTAGAGGTGGTGTGGAGGTGGAGGTAGAGTGTAGGTAGAGTGGAGGTGGAGGTAGAGTGGAGGTGGAGGTAGAGTGGAGGTGGAGGGGAAGTAGAATGGAGGTAGAGTGGAGGTGGAGGTAGAGTGCGGTAGAGTGGAGGTGGAGGTAAAGGGGAGGTAGAGTGGAGGTGGAGGTAGAGTGGAGGTGGAGGTGGAGTGGAGGAAAATAGGTGGAGGTGGAGTGAATCTGTCTGTTCAGTTTGTGTAGATCTATATAGTCACTGTCTGTAGCCTCTAAATCTATTTGTTCAGTGTCTGCAGTCTGTAGAGCTTGGCCTCTGCCTGGCCACCACCTGGCTTCTACCTGGGTCCTGTCTTTTCCTGGGCCCTACCTGGCCTCTACCTGGGCCCTACCTGGCCTCTACCTGGGCCCTGCCTGTCCTCTACCTGGGCCCTGTCTTTACCTGGGCCCTACCTGGCCTCTACCTGGGCCCTGCCTGCACTCTACCTGCACTTTACCTGGTCTCTACCCGGCCTCTACCTGGGCTCTACCTGGCTTTTACTGGGCCTCTACCTGGACTCTACCTGGCCTCTACCGGAACTCTCCCCTGGGCTCTACCTGGGCTCTACTGGGTCGCTACCTGCACTCTACCTGGGCCCTACCTGGTATCTATCGGGGCTCTACCTGACTTCTATCTGGTTCTCTACCAGGTCTCTACCTGGATTCTACCTGGATCTTTACCGGATCTCTACCTGCCCTCTCCCCGGACTCTACCGGGACTCTACCTGGCCTCTCCCCGGACTCTCCCGGGCTCTGACTGTCACGGCTGTGATAAGGAGTGGACCAAGATGCAGCGTTTGTGTTCCACATATTTATTATATTCGTGAAACGTAATGCAAATACAGAAAACTTGAAATACCAAAACAACAAACCGTGACGCAGAGAGGGAAAAAACACACTACTCAGAGGATAATCACCCACAAACAACATGAAGAAACACCCCTACTAAATATGACCTCCAATTAGAGGCAACGAGGACCAGCTGCCTCCCCCCAAAGTACAGAGAGATCCTTGATGAAATCCTGCTCCATAGTGCTCAGGACCTCAAACTGAGGCAAAGGTTCACCTTCTAACAGGACAACGACCCTAAGCACACAGGCAAGACAATGCAGGAATGGCTTCGGGACAATTCTCTGAATGTCCTTGAGTGGCCCAGCCAGAGCCTGGACTTGAAACCGATCAAACATCTCTGGAGAGACCTGAAATTAGCTGTGCAGCAACGCTCCACATCCAACCTGACAGAGCTTGAGAGGATCTGCAGATAAGAATAGGAGAAACTCCCCAAATACAGGTGTGCCAAGCTTGTAGCGTCATACCCAAGAAGACTCAATGCTGTAATTGCTGCCAAAAGTGCTTCAACAAAATACTGAGTAAAGGGTATGAAAACTTATGTAAATGTGATATCAGTTTTATTTTGTTTATTAATATGCAAACACTTTAAAAAAAAGTTTTTGTTGAGTCATTATAGCGTATTTTGTGTAGATTGATGCGGAACAAAAAAAAGATTTAATCAATTTCAGAATAAGGCTGTAACGTAACAAAATATCGAAGAAGTCAAGGAGTCTGAATACTTTCTGAATGCACTGTATTTTACATTAGTTATCTTGTTGTTTCTTTAAATGTACTGTAGGTCTTGCATTTCAGGCAGCATTCAGTTTCACAGAGGCTTTTTCACCTTAACATCCAATAGCAATGTTAGTGGCGACCTGTCATTCAGGGCAGAGCCCCACCTGTTTTGAGCCTCACCTATTTTGAGTCTCACCCGTTTTGGGCCTCACCTGTTTTGAGCCTCACCTGTTTAGCAAAAAATATATGTATATCATTTCAGGTGTTGCATTCTAGCTCATTGCTGTCTGTGGTTGAGGGACAGCCAGCTGAAAATACAGAGCGTAAGGGGTGATAATCTGCTCTATTTGTGCCGTGATTGGCTCAGTGTTCTGTCATTCATGGGGACACTACATCACCGCAAAATCTACAGGGAGAGCTATAAAGTTCAAGCCCCCCTTGGGTGCTTCCATAGATTTACATTAGAAGTGCCCATCGAAGAAGTCTCAAGGTCATTGGCCACAGATAAAACGACGTCAAATCACGTTATTTCTACCCTAGCTTTGATTGGACTGATCAGGTCAACATCCTACTTTCAAAATCTTAGCTAGCAATATAGACAAGCTGTCATCATCATTAATCACGTTGACAATCTACTGGTAAATACTTTTCAAACCTTGTCATATGAACATATGCCCATTTTCTGGGATTAACGGTCGAGAACAGTAATACAGCACTAATTTGACCGCTTCACGTCAAAGTACATAAACCTACGGCAAAAATAGAACAAGCCATTTGGATATCATAAGGTGAATGCACCAATTTCTAAGTCGCTCTGGATAAGGGCGTCTGCTAAATGACTTAAATGTAAATGTAAATCTATCGTAATTTACGAGAAATCGTACAAACGCCTTTTGATGATGGTTAAAGAAATTCGTTTTTTTTCTAAAAAGTTATAGATGCCCATTGTAAGACATTGGAAATGGACAGTGTACAATTGTACATTTCCAATGTATTTAATGAGTGATTTAACATCACCAAATGGACAGGCTGAAATCATTACCAACGAGTGATTGGACAGTGTCCATTACACACATGCTATATTGTCAGTGTGAACATGCTCTTCTACAAGTTGACAGTGTCCATTGCCAACGTATATCCATAAGAACTTCCCATTATGAAATGGACATGCTGGATCAACATCAATGAGAAGTTCTTACTTCCTATGACTTCCTATGATCAAACATTACAAATAGACCTAGGGTGATTCATGGCTTAACATAGTGATATATATAATTTGGGCAGTATAAATGCCATTTGGACATGGTTCACTGACTTTTGGGTTCAGAAACCGACTTCCTATGATCATATATGGCAAATGGACATAACATCCTGATTTGGTACGTTCAATACTTATATATGCCATTTGGACATTTCTTATGCCACTTGGACATGGTTCACTGACTTTTGGGTTCCGAAGCCGACTTCCTATGATCATTTATGGCAAATGGACAAAACATAGGCCTTATGGACAAACTCAATAAAATAACACAAATGAATGTCCGTACAGTTACAGAAAAATGAAAAACAATCAAAAACGCACTTTTTATGAGGTTTTGAAATGTTTACTTTTCTTTTAGATTTAGAATATTTCACCCTTGGGACCTGACTTTGTGACCATTTCCCATATGAAAATCAACAGTGGAGCGCGCACATGCCCTATGGGATTTTTGGTTTATTACACTTGGCATTTGCAATGTTCCGGTTGCAATATGGTTTTGAGTGACATTTGCGATTGTGTATATGGTTCACCCAATGCCAATAAGTTGCCATTAATTTTTGTCCATTTCATTGGGGTCTTCCCTTACCTTATGCCATAGTTTATACATATCAATTGTCAGTAGAAACCACATTTGTTAAGCAAGTCAGCCATATCAGCTATGTTTTTTAGAAAGGCAGTAAACGAGGCTGAATGAACTGTTTCGCTGCCAGACAAGGCTCCGCTGATAGCCAGGTGTAACAGTGGTAAGGATTCAATCCATGGTGCTGAAAATAAATCTCTGCTGTTGGGACAGCTTTATGTAGGCCCTAACAGTTTGTGGGTACCGTTATAGTGCAATTAACGTTATGTTTAGTGTTATGTAGTGACTTTTCTGGAATTCATCCCCAAAATGTTTTGTTAAATTTGCCCCACCAAGATTTACATGCTAAAATCACCACTGAGTAATCTTGTGAATCTCCCAATGGAAAACTCTAGAAAACATGACAGAGATCTAGATTGAAATTCCAGGGAACAAACCGACAAAATGTCCTCACTTCTGTTTCCCACAAGGATAGTAAAACCAAACACACACACACTGCCATAATGCTGTTGCCCCCGCTTATGTTTATTCTGATTCACACAGAGTCATCAGCAGAGGAGAAACAACCCATCTGTCACCAGGTCAGGTCTTTCAAAACATCACCGCATTAGAGATCTCTTATCAAGGAGATCTCACAAGGGGCTGGGTGGATTTCTGCAATCCTGACTGGGTGAAGCAATGAGCTGGAACTTAACAGAGGGTACTATGACCCTGTGTCTGCCTGTGCCTTGGGAAGCCCCGGACATGCCTCACCTTGCAACAAAGGAACACTAACTCTACTGTGCCCACAGTCTGCCAACAGCTCCTCCGAGCCATAGAGAGGCCAGTCTGCCAACAGCTCCTCTGAGCAATTGAGAGGCCAGTCAGGCAGGCCGGGTACTGAGCCATAGAGAGGCCAGTCAGCCAGGCCAGGTACTGAGCAATAGAGAGGCCAGTCAGCCAGGCCGGGTACAGGGCCAAAGAGAGGCCAGTAAGCCAGTAGCCAAAACATGGGTTTTGGCCCCAGTCCAGTATCCACAGGCATAAGGCAAGGAAAGTAATGGGCCTCAACTACCTCATACCCCTACACAATGACTGTGTCTCAACTACCTCGTACCCCTACACAATGACTCGGTCTCAACTACCTCGTACCCCTGCACAATGACTCGGTCTCAACTACCTCGTACCCCTACACAATGACTCGGTCTCAACTACCTTGTACCCCTGCACAATGACTGTGTCTCAACTACCTCGTACCCCTGCACAATGGCTCGGTCTCAACTACCCCGCACCCCTGCACAATGACTCAGTCTCAACTGCCCCATACCCCTGCACAATGACTCAGTCTCAACTGCCCCATACCCCTGCACAATGACTTGGTCTCAAATACCTCGTACCCCTGCACAATGACTCGTTCTCAACTACCCCTTACCCCTGCAAAATGACTCGGCCTCAACTACCACGTACCCCTGCACAATGACTCGGTCTCAACTACCTCGTACCCCTACACAATGACTCGGTCTCAACTACCTCATACCCCTACACAATGACTGTGTCTCAACTACCTCGTACCCCTGCACAATGGCTCGGTCTCAACTACCCCGCACCCCTGCACAATGACTCAGTCTCAACTGCCCCATACCCCTGCACAATGACTCAGTCTCAACTGCCCCATACCCCTGCACAATCACTTGGTCTCAAATACCTCGTACCCCTGCACAATGACTCGTTCTCAACTACCCCTTACCCCTGCAAAATGACTCGGCCTCAACTACCACGTACCCCTGCACAATGACTCGGTCTCAACTACCTCGTACCCTACACAATGACTCGTTCTCAACTACCTCGTACCCCTGCACAATGACTTGGTCTCAATTACCTTGTACCCCTGCACAATGACTCGTTCTCAACTACCCCTTACCCCTGCACAATGACTCGGTCTCAACTATCTCGTACCCCTGCAAAATGACTCGGTCTGAACTACCCCGTAGCCCTGCACAATGACTGGGTCTCAACTACGTTTTACCCCTGCACAATCACTCGGTCTGAACTACCTCGTACCCCTACACAATGACTCTTTCTCAACTACCCCGTACCCCTGCACAATCACTCGGGCTCAATTACCCCATACCCCTGCACAATGACTCGGTCTCAACAACCTCGTACCCCTGCACAATCACTCGGTCTCAACTACCTCGTACCCCTGCACAATCACTCGGTCTCAACTACCTCGTACCCCTACACAATGACTCGGTCTCAACAACCTCGTACCCCTGCACAATCACTCGGTCTCAACTACCTCGTACCCCTGCACAATCACTCGGTCTCAACTACCTCGTACCCCTACACAATGACTCGTTCTCAATTACCCCATACCCCTGCACAATGACTCGTTCTCAATTACCCCATACCCCTGCACAATGACTCGGTTTCAACTACCTCGAACCCCTGCACAATGACTTATTCTCAACTACCCCGTACCCCTGCACAATGACTCGGTCTCAACAACCTCGTACCCCTGCACAATCACTCGGTCTCAACTACCTCGTACCCCTGCACAATCACTCGGTCTCAACTACCTCGAACCCCTGCACAGTGACACGATCTCAACTACCCCATACCCCTGCACAATGACTCGTTCTCAATTACCCCATACCCCTGCACAATGACTCGGTTTCAACTACCTCGAACCCCTGCACAATGACTTATTCTCAACTACCCCGTACCCCTGCACAATGACTCGGTCTCAACTACGTTTTACCCCTGCACAATGCCTCGATCTCAACTACCTCGTACCCCTACACAATGACTCGTTCTCAACTACCCCGTACCCCTACACAATGACTCGGTCTCAACTAACCCGTACCCCTACACAATCACTCGGTCTCAACTACCTCGTACCCCTACACAATGACTCTGTCTCAACTACCTCGTACCCCTACACAATGACTCGGTCTCAACTAACCCGTACCCCTACACAATCACTCGGTCTCAACTACCTCGTACCCCTACACAATGACTCTGTCTCAACTACCCCATACCCCTACACAATGACTTGGTCTCAACTACCCCGTACCGCTGGAAAATGACTCGGTCTCAACTACCTCGAACCCCTGCACAATGACTGGGTCTCAACTACCTCATACCCCTGCACAATGACTTGGTCTCAACTACGTTTTACCCCTGCACAATGACTCGGTTTCAACTACCTCGAACCCCTGCACAATGACTGGGTCTCAACTACGTTTTACCCCTGCAAAATTACTTGGTCTCAACTACCTCGTACCCCTACACAGTGACTCGGTCTCAACTACGTTTTACCCCTGCACAATGGCTCTGTCTTAACTACCCCGCACCCCTGCACAATGACTCTGTCTCAACTGCTCCGTACCCCTGCACAATGACTTGGTCTCAATTACCTCGTACCCCTGCACAATGACTCGTTCTAAATTGCCCCATACCCCTGCACAATGACTCGGTCTCTATTACCCCATACCCCTGCAAAATGAGTCGGTCTCAACTACCTCGTACCCCTACACAGTGACTCGGTCTCAACTACGTTTTACCCCTGCACAATGGCTCTGTCTTAACTACCCCGCACCCCTGCACAATGACTCTGTCTCAACTGCTCCGTACCCCTGCACAATGACTTGGTCTCAATTACCTCGTACCCCTGCACAATGACTCGTTCTCAATTGCCCCATACCCCTGCACAATGACTCGGTCTCTATTACCCCATACCCCTGCAAAATGAGTCGGTCTCAACTACCTCGTACCCCTGCACAATGACTCAGTCTCAACTGCGTTTTACCCTTGCACAATGACTCTGTCTCAACTACCTCGTACCCCTACACAATGACTCGTTCTCAATTGCCCCGTACCCCTGCACAATGACTCGGTCTCAACTACCTCATACCCCTGCACAATGACTCGGTACTGGTACTCCTTGTATATTGTCTCGTTATTGTTATTTTATTGTGTTACCATTTACATTTAAATTCAAAGCACATTTTTCATACTTTTTAACATTGCTTGTAAGCATGTCACTGTAAAATTCTACACCTGTTGTATTTGGGCGCATGGGATAAATAAAATCAGGATTTGGATTTGACTCGGGCTTTTCGTGTTTTCATGTTGACAATGCTGGGATGCACCTCTGCCATCTAAGACAGCTAGCGACCATGTCTTTATGATAACTATTGGATCTATCTTCGTGTATCCACCAAGCACCACCAGACGGCTTGTGTGAGAACACTATAGGAGTTATTTGTAAGGGCGGCATGTAGCCCATTCGCAAGGCACTAAACCCTAATTGCTAAATGACTGAAATGTACATTTGTCACACTAATCATACTAATCACAGCAGGTCCAGCTGTGATTATGTTTAGTTGAGGAGAGCTGGAAGTCAGTGTGACACAGTACCACCCAGATCATTAAGGCAGTGCAATTATACTCTCATAAGTCACGCTCCAGAATGTCTTAGCTTTGATGACCAGATAAATTCGGCTTTACGCCTCATACGAGTTCCGTGCTCAGAAGATATTTACAGTGTCTTCGTCCCCAATAGCACCCTATTCCCTATACAGTGCATTACTTTTGACCAGAGACATCTGGAAAGAGGTTTGAGGTCTCTGGTCAAAAGTAGTGCGCTAGATAGGGAATAGTAGGGCTCTGGTCAAAAGTTTGCACTAGATAGGGAATAGGACTCTGGTCTAAAGTAGTGCACTAGATAGGGAATAGGGTGCCAGCCCTGGTCAAAAGTAGTGCACTAGATAGGGCATAGGGTCCTGGTCAAAAGTAGTGCACTAGATAGGGAATAGGGCTCTGGTCAAAAGAAGTGCACTAGATAGGGAATAGGGTGCCATTTGGGAAGCACTCAATGCATCCAAAGTACATCCAGGGACCGTCGCTTCTCACTTACAGCCCAGTGAATGTTAGCAACAAACTGAACACACGGACGCATGGGAGACGGACATCTGGTGAAACCATAGAGACCCAGCTGTTGCCAGCCTGACATCCTTACTCTCAAATTTATCTCCCGCCACTGGGAAGCTGGCAAGGAGGGAAGAGGGGAGGGAGGGAGGGAGGGTGGGAGGGAGGGAGAGTGGGAGGGAGGGTGGTAGTGAAGGAGGGAGGGACATCTGCTCACGACATGCCAGCCATATCAAGGACATAGCAGAGAGAGAGAGAGAGAGCGAGAGCTGCCAACCGGGAGGTTACCGGGGACAAAGTGGCAGATACAGTGGCCTGGGGGGGGGGGTCACGTAGGTGTTGTCTGGGGTCGGAGGGGAGATGTGGGGTAGGGTAGGGTGGGGGTCAGGGGGTGGGAGAGTCAGGGCACTCACTTAGCGTCAAGCCATCACATTCCTCCACCCTCTCCTACCCCCTCTCCTCCTCTCTCTGCTCCTCCCTCTGCTTTTCCCTCTGCTTCCCCTCTCCCCGGAGGTCAGGCTGCGGGACATGGGAGGAGGAGGGAGGTGAAGAGGAGGGAGGGAGGATGAAGTGGGGAGAAGAGGAAAGGACAGAAGGAAGGAAGAAAGGGAGAGGTGTAGAGAAAGGAGAGGAGGAAAATATAAGGAGGAAGAAGGAAGAGGAGGAGGGAGAGGAGGAGGGAGAGGAGGGAGAGGAGAAGGGAGAGGAGAAGGGAGAGGAGGAGGGAGAGGAGGAGGGAGAGGAGGGAGAGGAGAAGGGAGAGGTGGAAAGAGAGTAGGAGGGAGAGGAGGGAGAGGAGAAGGGAGAAGAGGAGGGAGAGGTGGAAGGAGAGGAGGAGGGAGAGGAGAATGATAATAAGGAGGGAGAGGAGGAGGGAGAGGTGGGAGAGGAGAAGGGAGAGGAGGAGGGAGAGGAGGAAGGAGAGGAGGAGGGAGAGGAGAATGATAATAAGGAGGGAGAGGAGGAGGGAGAGGTGGAAGGAGAGGAGGAGGTGAGAGGAGGAGGGAGATGAGGAAGGAGAGGAGGAGGAAGAAGAGGAGAGGAGGAAAGAGAGAAGGAAAGAGAGGAGAAGGGAGAGGAGGAGAGAGGAGAAGGGAGAGAGTGGATGAGGAAGAGTAAGGAGAGAAGGAGAGGCGGGAGGGAGAGCAGGAGTAGGGAGAAGAAGAGGAGGGAGGGAGGACTCTTCAGCGATGGCGTTTCTTCAGCTCCGGGCATCTGGCTCAGCCTGACATCTTAACCCCGCTGATAAAGTTCTCCACTTGTCAAGAGGCCCAAGGCCCTAAGGCAGAGATTGCCTGTGGCCCAAATGGCACCTTATTCCCTACAAAGTGCAATACTTTCGATCAGGCCTATGTAGAGAATAGAGTGTCATTTGGGACACAGCCCTGACATCTACTGCAGCCAGCATCAATATCATTTTTTAAATTCAAATACCACAGGACACCAGAGGATGGGCAGTCACAGGTTTTACTGGTGAATCTGTAATAGACTAAGGCTGGTTTTACTGGTGAATCTGTAATGAACTAAGGCTGGTTTTACTGGTGAATCTGTAATAGACTAAGGCTGGTTTTACTGGTGAATCTGTAATAGACTAAGGCTGGTTTTACTGGTGAATCTGTAATAGACTAAGGCTGGTTTTACTGGTGAATCTGTAATAGACTAAGGCTGGTTTTACTGGTGAATCTGTAATAGACTAAGGCTGGTTTTACTGGTGAATCTGTAATAGACTAAGGCTGTGTACTACGTCCCAGACTGTGTGCTATGTACTACATCTCAGACTGTGTACTACGTCTCAGACTGTGTACTATGTGTCAGACTGTGTACTCAGACACACATACTAAAGTCATAATGAGATGGTGTCAGGGCAGGAGGAGGGGAAAGGAGAACATACCAAGCATCGGTATGCAGGGCGGCTTAGAATATAATATCATACTAGAATAACCTTGCATACAAAGCAGAATTCAGACTAAATGAACGCATGATCATCACTCCCCGACGTATATCTTTAATACCAAGCATATAATATGTATTGTTTTGATTTATTTTTCATCAAAGTTAGGGATGTATCCTGCTGTTGTCCCCAGTATTGCAGTCAGCGGATAAAGGTAAGGTACTGCCCCCTGTTGGTCAACACTGGAATGGCATGTGTTTGATGTACTGCACCCTAATGGTCCAAACTGGAATGGCATGTGTTTTATGTACAACTAGAATGAGTATTGAGAAAAATAAACGTTGAGATGTTAAGAAGATGCTTTAGGGCCCAGTTTGGGTTCGTCTAAGAGTAACGCACGGCATTGCAGGAATACAATGAAACAATAACCACAGTAATTCAGGCTATTGTGCTATCTGACAGAACACGTACTGTGCTAAATGCGTCAGGGCTGGTTCTTGTTATGGAATGCATTTGCATGGCAGTTCCTCTGCTTGAGCCAGGAATCCTAAGCTCTCAGCACAAGCAAACACGAGGGGAATTTCAGCACTGACATTTCTAAGCTCTGATTATGGGTGTGAGATTGTGGGGAGGAGGTACAGGGGTGTGAGATTGTGGGGAGGAGGTACAGGGGTGTGTGCAATCAAATCAAATCAAATTGCATTTGTCACATGCGCCAATACAACAGGTGTAGACCTTACAGTGAAATGCTGACTTACAAGCCTTTCAATAAGTGTTAAGAAAGTATTTACTAAATAAACTGAAGTAAACAATAAAAAGAAAAGAAGAATAAAATAGAAAAATAACAAATGATTAAAGAGCAACAATAAAATAACAATAACGAGGCTATATACAGGGGGTACCGGTTAGTAATGATGCTATACACAGGGTGTTACGGTACAGAGTCAATGTGGAGGCTATATACAGGGGGTACCAGTACAGAGTCAATGTGGAGGCTATATACAGGGGGTACCAGTACAGAGTCAATGTGGAGGCTATATACAGGGGGTACCGGTACAGAGTCAATGTGGAGGCTATATACAGGGGGTACCGGTACAGAGTCAATGTGGAGGCTATATACAGGGGGTACCGGTACAGAGTCAATGTGGAGGCTATATACAGGGGGTACCGGTACAGAGTCAATGTGGAGGCTATATACAGGGGGTACCGGTACAGAGTCAATGTGGAGACTATATACAGGGGGTACAGGTACAGAGTCAATGTGGAGGCTATATACAGGGGGTACCGGTACAGAGTCAATGTGGAGGCTATATACAGGGGGTACCGGTACAGAGTCAATGTGGAGGCTATATACAGGGTGTACCGGTACAGAGTCAATGTGGAGGCTATATACAGGGGGTACCGGTACAGAGTCAATGTGGAGACTATATACAGGGGGTACCGGTACAGAGTCAATGTGGAGGCAATATACAGGGTGTTACGGTACAGAGTCAATGTGGAGGCTATATACAGGGGGTACCGGTACAGAGTCAATGTGGAGGCTATATACAGGGGGTACCAGTACAGAGTCAATGTGGAGGCTATATACAGGGGGTACCGGTACAGAGTCAATGTGGAGGCTATATACAGGGGGTACCGGTACAGAGTCAATGTGGAGGCTATATACAGGGGGTACCGGTACAGAGTCAATGTGGAGGCAATATACAGGGGGTACCAGTACAGAGTCAATGTGGAGGCTATATACAGGGGGTACCGGTACAGAGTCAATGTGGAGGCTATATACAGGGGGGTACCGGTACAGAGTCAATGTGGAGGCTATATACAGGGGGTACCGGTTAGTAATGATGCTATACACAGGGTGTTACGGTACAGAGTCAATGTGGAGGCTATATACAGGGGGTACCAGTACAGAGTCAATGTGGAGGCTATATACAGGGGGTACCGGTACAGAGTCAATGTGGAGGCAATATACAGGGTGTTACGGTACAGAGTCAATGTGGAGGCTATATACAGGGGGTACCGGTTAGTAATGATGCTATACACAGGGTGTTACGGTACAGAGTCAATGTGGAGGCTATATACAGGGTGTTACGGTACAGAGTCAATGTGGAGGCTATATACAGGGGGTACCGGTACAGAGTCAATGTGGAGGCTATATACAGGGGGTACCGGTACAGAGTCAATGTGGAGGCTATATACAGGGGGTACCGGTTAGTAATGATGCTATACACAGGGTGTTACGGTACAGAGTCAATGTGGAGGCTATATACAGGGGGTACCGGTACTGAGTCAATGTGGAGGCTATATACAGGGGGTACCGGTACAGAGTCAATGTGGAGGCTATATACAGGTTGTTACGGTACAGAGTCAATGTGGAGGCTATATACAGGGGGTACCGGTACAGAGTCAATGTGGAGGCTATATACAGGGTGTTACGGTATAGAGTCAATGTGGAGGCTATATACAAGGTGTTACGGTATAGAGTCAATGTGGAGGCTATACACAGGGTGTTACGGTACAGAGTCAATGTGGAGGCTATATACAAGGTGTTACGGTATAGAGTCAATGTGGAGGCTATATACAAGGTGTTACGGTACAGAGTCAATGTGGAGGCTATATACAGGGGGTACCGGTTAGTAATGATGCTATACACAGGGTGTTACGGCACAGAGTCAATGTGGAGGCTATATACAAGGTGTTACGGTATAGAGTCAATGTGGAGGCTATATACAAGGTGTTACGGTACAGAGTCAATGTGGAGGCTATATACAGGGGGTACCGGTTAGTAATGATGCTATACACAGGGTGTTACGGTACAGAGTCAATGTGGAGGCTATATACAGGGGATACCGGTACAGAGCCAATGTGGAGGCTATATACAGGATGTTACGGTACAGAGTCAATGTGGAGGCTATATACAGGGTGTTACGGTACAGAGTCAATGTGGAGGCTATATACAGGGGGTACCGGTACAGAGTCAATGTGGAGGCTATATACAGGGGGTACCGGTACAGAGTCAATGTGGAGGCTATATACAGGGGGTACCGGTACAGAGTCAATGTGGAGGCTATATACAGGATGTTACGGTACAGAGTCAATGTGGAGGCTATATACAGGGTGTTATGGTACAGAGTCAATGTGGAGGCTATATACAGGGGGTACCGGTACAGAGTCAATGTGGAGGCTTTATACAGGGGGTACCGATACAGAGCCAATGTGGAGGCTATATACAGGGGGTACCGGTACAGAGTCAATGTGGAGGCTATATACAGGATGTTACGGTACAGAGTCAATGTGGAGGCTATATACAGGGTGTTATGGTACAGAGTCAATGTGGAGGCTATATACAGGGGGTACCGGTACAGAGTCAATGTGGAGGCTTTATACAGGGGGTACCGATACAGAGCCAATGTGGAGGCTATATACAGGGGGTACCGGTACAGAGTCAATGTGGAGACTATATATAGGGGGTACCGGTACAGAGTCAATGTGGAGACTATATACAGGGGGTACCGGTACAGAGTCAATGTGGGGGGGTACAGGTTAGTTGAGGTAATTTAGGTAATATGTACATGTAGATAGAGGCAAAGTGATTATGCATAGATAATAAACAGAGAGCGTCAAAATGGTGGGGGAGGGGGTAGCCATTTGGTTAGCTGTTCAGGAGTCTTATAACTTGGGGGTAGAAGCTGTGAAGAAGCCTTTTGGTCCTAGACTTGGCGCTCCAGTACCCCTTGCCGTGCGGTAGTAGAGAGAACAGTCTATGACTAGGGTGGACATTTTTAGGACCTTCCTCTGACACCACCTGGTATAGAGGTGCTGGATGGCAGGAAGCTTGGCCCCAGTGATGTACTGGGCCGTACGCACTACCCTCTGTAGTCTGTAGTGCCTTGTGGTCGGAGGCCGAACACTTGCCATTCCAGGCGGTGATGCAACCAGTCAGGATGCTCTCGATGGTGCAGCTGCAGAACATTTTGAGGATCTGAGGACCCATGCAAAATCTCTTCAGTCTCCTGAGGGGAATAGGCATTGTCGTGCCCTGTTCACAACTGTCTTGGTGTGCTTGGACCATGATAGTTTGTTGGTGATGTTGACACCAAGGAACTTGAAACTCTCAACCTGCTCCACTACAGCCCCGTCGATGAGAATGGGGGCGTGCTCGGTCCTCTTTTTCCTGTAGTCCACAATCATCTCCTTTGTCTTGATCACATTGAGGGAGAGGTTGTTATCCTGGCACCCCACTGCCAGGTCTCTGACCTCCTCCCTATAGGCTGTCTCATCGCTGTCGGTGATCAGGCCTACCACTGTTGTGTTGTCTGAAAACTTAATGATGGTGTTGGAGTCGTGCCTGGCTGTGCAGTCATGAGTGAACAGGGAGTACAGGAGGGGACTGAGCATGCAACCCTGAGGGGCCCCCATGTCGAGGGTCAGCGTGGCAAATGTGTTGTTGCCTACCCTTACCACCTGGGGGCGGCCCGTCAGGAAGTCCAGGATCCAGTTGTAGAGGGAGGTGTTTAGTCCCAGGGTCATTAGCTTAGTGATGAGCTTCGTGGGCACTATGGTGTTGAACGCTGAGCTGTAGTCGATGAGCAGCATTCTCACATACAGTGGGGGAAAAAAGTATTTGATCCCCTGCTGATTTTGTACGTTTGCACACTTACAAAGAAATGATCAGTCTATAATTTTAATGGTAGGTTTATTTGAACAGTGAGAGACAGAATAACAACAAAAAAATCCAGAAAAATGCATGTCAAAAATGTTACAAAATGATTTGCATTTTAATGAGGGAAATAAGTATTTGACCCCCTCTGCAAAACATGACTTAGTACTTGGTGGCAAAACCCTTGTTGGCAATCACAGAGGTCAGACGTTTCTTGTAGTTGGCCACCAGGTTTGCAAACATCTCAGGAGGGATTTTGTCCCACTCCTCTTTGCAGATCTTCTCCAAGTCATTAAGGTTTTGATGCTGACGTTTGGCAACTCCAACCTTCAGCTCCCTCCACAGATTTTCTATGGGATTAAGGTCTGGAGACTGGCTAGGCCACTCCAGGACCTTAATGTGCTTCTTCTTGAGCCACTCCTTTGTTGCCTTGGCTGTGTGTTTTGGGTCATTGTCATGCTGGAATACCCATCCACGACCCATTTTCAATGCCCTGGCTGAGGGAAGGAGGTTCTCACCCAAGATTTGACAGTACATCGTCCCTTTGATGCGGTGAAGTTGTACTGTCCCCTTAGCAGAAAAACACCCCCAAAGCATAATGTCTCCACCTCCATGTTTGACGGTGGGGATGGTGTTCTTGGGGTCATAGGCAGCATTCTTCCTCCTCCAAACACGGCGAGTTGAGTTGATGTCAAAGAGCTCCATTTTGGTCTCATCTGACCACAACTCTTTCACCAGTTGTCCTCTGAGTCATTCAGATGTTCATTGGCAAACTTCAGACGGGCATGTATATGTATTCTTGAGCAGGGGGACCTTGCCGGCGCTGCAGGATTTCAGTCCTTCACGGCGTAGTGTGTTACCAATTTGGTGACTGTGGTCCCAGCTGCCTTGAGATCATTGACAAGATCCTCCCGTGTAGTTCTAGGCTGATTCCTCACCGTTCTCATGATCATTGCATCTCCACGAGGTGAGATCTTGCATGGAGCCCCAGGCCGAGGGATATTGACAGTTCTTTTGTGTTTCTTCCATTTGCGAATAATCACACTAAATATTGTCACCTTCTCACCAAGCTGCTTGGCGATGGTCTTGTAGCCCATTCCAGCCTTGTGTAGGTCTACAATGTTGTCCCTGACATCCTTGGAGAGCTCTTTGGTCTTGGCCATGGTGGAGAGTTTGGAATCGGATTGATTGATTGCTTCTGTGGACAGGTGTCTTTTTTACAGGTAACAAGCTGCGGTTAGGAGCACTCCCTTTAAGAGTGTGCTCCTAATCTCAGCTCGTTACCTGTATAAAAGACACCTGGGAGCCAGAAATCTTTCTGATTGAGAGGGGGTCAAATACTTATTTCCCTCATTAAAATGCAAATCAGTTAATAACATTTTTGACATCCGTTTTTCTGGATTTTTTTGTTGTTATTCTGTCTCTCACTGTTCAAATAAACCTATCATTAAAATTATAGACGGGTCCTTTCTTTGTCATTGGGCAAATGTACAAAATCAGCAGGGGATCAAATACTTTTTCCCCCACTGTAGGTGTTCCTTTTGTCCAGGTGGGAAAGGGTAGTGTGGAGTGCAGTAGAGACTGCATCATCTGTGGATCTGTTGGGGCGGTATGCAAATTGGAGTGGGTCCAGGGTGTCTGGGATGATGGTGTTGATGTGAGCCATGACCAGCCTTTCAAATCAGTTCATGGCTACAGACGTGAGTGTTACGGGTCGATAGTAATTTAGGCAGGTTAGCTTGGTGTTCTTTGGCACAGGGACTATGTTGGTCTGCTTGTAACATGTTGGTATTACAGACTTCGTCAGGGAGAGGTTGAAAATGTCAGTGAAACACTTGCCAGCTGATCAGTGCATGCTCAGAGCACATGTTCTGGTAATCCGTCAGGCCCTGCGGCCTTGTGAATGTTCACCTGGTAACCCTCCTGTTATGTTCGTTTCATGTTAATTCATGTGTTCCCGGTACAAAATGGCCGCCCCATTACAGCTGATTATAAATCCATAATAATACGTATATTACCACCTAATGTTGTGTTAGATCTTTTTATCAACTTAAGTTCTTGTGAACATTACAAGTTTTAAACTTCTATTTGCTATTGATGGTCTGTAGGCCTCATTGACCTGAGCTCATACAACTCGTTTTTTGAGTTTAAAAAAAAAGCATTATTTTGACTATAACAAATACTCAGATGAAACATAGTGTGCTATTTATCACAGACGACTTTGTGTAAAAGTTTAACAAGGACTCTCTCCTCCTCACCAGTGTCACGATCAAATATATGCTCAAGAGCCTCATATACAGTATATCGTTTGGTCATTGTGCTGCCACAGAATGAATTGTGATCCAGACCTCAAAAAAGCTTTATATACCAGAGCTGGAGAAAAGTTCTATATATTATTGAAACAATGTTGTGATTGTTTGTGAGAATGACAACAGGTGTAGTTCCCCATGGGGGGAAAGATTCTATTGGGGAAAGGTTCCCGTGGGGGTTGCCATGGAAGCATAGAACCGGAGTGAGGTGTGTGTGTGTGTGTGTGTGTGTGTGCTCAAACACATGCATGTGGGGGTCTGGGAGAGGAAGTGTGTCCATCTGATGAACGGGCATGTGCCTGAAATCAATGTTATACACTAATTGTAGTCTCACCCATTCATTTCTAATGACCGGTCATTTTTGACTGGGAACACCACAGGTGTACAAAGGTTAAATAAAACACCCAAAATGTTACAAAAACCATCAAAAAATGTATTTTGTGTGTTCAGATGCCCTGTGTGGACAAAGTCATGAAACCTTATGACAATCAGATTAAATGAACTACATTTTACAGAGAGAAAACTTGTAACTTCCAATTCCACTGGAAAACAGCAGGAGAGGTAAAGGTCTTACTCACATCGGAATGTGTGTGTGTGTGGTGTGTGTGGACTAACACACCTCTGGGGCTGCAGGCCGTGCGTCGGATCAGGGGTAGGGTGGGTCTCAGTGCTTCTGGCTCTGCCCCCCCCCTCTCTCTTTCTCCCTGTCCCTCTCCACTCAGGCCCCTCTCTCTCTCTCTCTCTCTCTCTCTCTCTCTCTCTCACCCCATCTCGGTCCCTCCCTGGCCCCTCTCTCTCTCTCTCTCTCTCTCTCTCTCTCTCTCTCTCACCCCATCTCGGTCCCTCCCTGGCCCCTCTCTCTCTCCTTCTCTCTCTGTGTTTTCTCCAGCCCACTAACAGGGAATCCTAAAAAGAGAGTCAGGTTGATTGACTGCCCAGCAACATAGATTCCTAAAATAGCTCCAACATGGTTATAAATCTATTACAGTGATCCCCCAGAAAAAAGCTATATAAAACAGTTTTGTTTCATTAAAATGTATAAAATTATGAGTATAAAACTAACTTTCCATTAGTCAGCACCTTACTACATTTAATGAGTGAGCGTTTTTTTCGACTAGTTTAAGGCCATATTGTAAACTCCAGAATCACGATCGTCCCCTGTCAAACTTCTAAATCACGAAATAGGAGCCCCCATAATCACCCACAATAACAAAAGGGTCCAGGACTCTCAGTTATGTACAGGAGGGGTTAAGTGGATATTTCTTCCTGAGAAAGAGAGAGGACATGGTTGATTAGCCAGCAGACTGACTGTTCATCTACCATGAAGTACATCCACGATCCTTATCGTACCTGCATGTTTTTCCCCCACAGCCGTCCCAAATGACACCCTAGCCCCTTTATAGCGCGCTACTATAGGGTCAACATTACTCTGGTCAACAGTAGTGCTACAATATAGGGAATAGGGTGCCATTTAGGTTCACTGGCCTAGAGGCCTTCCTTCTCTTTCACAACCGTCAATTACAGCTTGATCAGTCAGTTCTACTCTGTTACGGATGGATTGCAAAGAACACTTTTATTACAATTCTCATTTATCAACTTGAAGCACATCTCTGGACACTTCCAACAGGAATATGGATCCGGATCCAAAAAACACCACAAGAATGTAACAAGAAACACATATCTAAATGCCTGTTACATGACTACAGGGTGCGGTACAACAGAGTGTGTTTGTATGTATAAAACAGAGAGTTAAAAAAGACCCCTTGTATATTTAGTTTCCCCCACTTTGTAGGGGAGAGTGGGATACGTTTAGGTGTAAGTTGATGAGACACCTTTTGTTTCTAGGAACCTATAAACAAAAATGTATAATTTCACCAAATATTTAGGAAGAGGTTATCATTTCATGGAGTATGTGAAGGAAGAAACCACATTTAAAAAAAAAAAAGTGGTAAGTTATGTCCAAAAAACAGATTTTTACAAAGTCAAATTAATTTATTGTGTTTGAGGTTTCATGTTGCTTGTATCTAATTCAGAAGTAGATCAATGTAAAGATTGTTCTATACATCAGTTGGGGTCTTTATTAGCTTCAATATGAGGCCCAAAACCTAACATGACAGTGCATCTTTGTAGCTGTGTGAGATAATATAGTCAAAATGTTTGCTTTGGGGTAAGTTGAACCAATGGCCACGGGGTAAGTTGAACCAATGGCCACGGGGTAAGTTGAACCAATGGCCACGGGGTAAGTTAAACCAATGGCCACGGGGTAAGTTGAACCAATGGCCACGGGGTAAGTTAAACCAATGGCCATGGGGTAAGTTGAACCAATGGCCATGGGGTAAGTTGAACCAATGGCCACGGGGTAAGTTAAACCAATGGCCATGGGGTAAGTTGAACCAATGGCCACGGGGTAAGTTAAACCAATGGCCACGGGGTAAGTTAAACCAATGGCCACGGGGTAAGTTAAACCAATGGCCACGGGGTAAGTTGAACCAATGGCCATGGGGTAAGTTGAACCAATGGCCACAGGGTCAGTTGAACCAATGGCCACGGGGTAAGTTGAACCAATGGCCACAGGGTCAGTTGAACCAATGGCCACAGGGTCAGTTGAACCAATGGCCACAGGGTAAGTTGAGCCAATGGTTGAGCTAATGGCAAGTTGAGCAAATTGAAGTGTTTTCTTCCCAGGCGTAATGCGAGGCATTATCACTGGGATATGAGGTAACAACAGGACCTGGCCTGTGTCAAAAGTGAAGAAGAAAAAAGTAGCAAGTGTTTGTTCGGTGTAAAGCCTGTGTTAAAAGATGCTTTTATTAATAACAGACAGAAAAGTGATTGTGATCGTGTTGAATTCTGTTTGGGATATAAAGATAAACATGTTTTCCAAAATATAACTACTATTTAATTTAATTATCTTTATATTATCTTTATATTATCTTTATATCTTTATATCCCAAGCACAATATTTCACAATATTTTTTGCCCTGTCCAGCGGCTGAATTTAGCCCAAATCCCAAGGGTAAATTGTGCCAAGAGATGTCTTTTTTTTTGGACAAGCTATGTTTTCAAAACTGTAATGTTTACATGGATTCTGATTATTTCCAGGGACACACAACATCCTGAAATATACGTAGATATCTTTGTTTAAAAAGAAGACTAATATTTCCCTTGACGGAATGTATGCTGAATGTTAGAAAAATGGCTCATCTTACCCTACAATACATTTGACAAAACAGTTGTGATCCAACAGAGATTTTGTCTGCAACAAAAAGGATTACATAGGAGTTGTGTAAACGTACTGTACGTGTGCAGACAAACTTTTACATCACAAAATATCAGTTGTATCTCTATTGTTTCGTTCTTTTTCTAATTTTAGGTCATACAAATGTATAATCATCGATAGGTAGAAGAGCTTCTTCAATAAAATATTAAAACAATGTTCAGTATCAACATAAATAGTTAGATACTAACTGTATCCACGATGACTTAGCATACAAGACAGGAAACAAGAGTAAAATAGGACAGTCACTTTATGGCAGAGCATTGGTATACAAGTAATAGATTGGGATCTTTTTCCTTTTATTGTCCAAATCCCTCCCTCTCTTCCCAGCTCAATGTTCCTCAATTCTTTACTTTTCTTTGTATCCTTATTTAGGTTCACGTCATAAACGTACATACAGTGTAGATAAATAGTTAGTTAAATAGTTACCCTGGGACTATCTGCATTGATACATTTTGAACCCTGTGTATATAACCAAGTTGTTACCTTGTTCCCCTGCACATCCACACAGTACTGGTACTTCCTGTATATAACCAAGTTATTACCTCGTACCCCTGCACATCCACTCAGTACTGGTACTTCCTGTATATAACCATGTTATTACCTCGTACCCCTGCACAGCCACTCAGTACTGGTACTTCCTGTATATAACCATGTTATTACCTCGTACCCCTACACATCCACTCAGTACTGGTACTTCCTGTATATAACCATGTTATTACCTCGTACCCCTACACATCCACTCAGTACTGGTACTTCCTGTATATAACCAAGTTATTACCTTGTACCCTACACATCCCCTCAGTACTGGTACTTCCTGTATATAACCAAGTTATTACCTCGTACCCTACACATCCCCTCAGTACTGGTACTTCCTGTATATAACCAAGTTATTACCTTGTACCCTACACATCCCCTCAGTACTGGTACTTCCTGTATATAACCAAGTTATTACCTCGTACCCCTGCACATCCACTCAGTACTGGTACTTCCTGTATATAACCAAGTTATTACCTTGTACCCTACACATCCCCTCAGTACTGGTACTTCCTGTATATAACCAAGTTATCGTTACTCATTGTGTATTAATTATTACTTTTATTACTACGTGTTTTACTTTTCTATAATTTCTCTATTTTATTTCTCTCCTCGTTGTTGGGAAGGGCCCGTCAGTGTACCAGGTGGAGACAGTCTGATTTAGAGGGGACCTGAGATACTGGGGGGAGACAGTCTGATTTAGAGAGAACCTGAGATACTGGGGGGAGACAGTCTGATTTAGAGAGAACCTGAGATACTGGGGGAGACAGTCTGATTTAGAGGGAACCTGAGATACTGGGGGGAGACAGTCTGATTTAGAGGGAACCTGAGATACTGGGGGGAGACAGTCTGATTTAGAGGGAACCTGAGATACTGGGGGGAGACAGTCTGATTTAGAGGGAACCTGAGATACTGGTGGAGACAGTCTGATTTAGAGGGAACCTGAGATACTGGGGGGAGACAGTCTGATTTAGAGCGAACCTGAGATACTGGGGGGGAGACAGTTTGATTTAGAGGGATTCTGAGATACTGGGGGGAGACAGTCTGATTTAGAGAGAACCTGAGATACTGGGGGGAGACAGTCTGATTTAGAGGAAACCTGAGATACTGGGGGGAGACAGTCTGATTTAGAGGGAACCTGAGATACTGGTGGAGACAGTCTGATTTAGAGGGAACCTGAGATACTGGTGGAGACAGTCTGATTTAGAGGAAACCTGAGATACTGGGGGGAGACAGTCTGATTTAGAGGGAACCTGAGATACTTGGGGGAGACAGTCTGATTTAGAGGGAGCCTGAGATACTGGGGGGAGACAGTCTGATTTAGAGGGAGCCTGAGATACTGGGGGGAGACAGTCTGATTTAGAGAGAACCTGAGATACTGGGGGAGACAGTCTGATTTAGAGAGAACCTGAGATACTGGGGGGAGACAGTCTGATTTAGAGAGAACCTGAGTGTGGTCAGTCAAGTAAACAATGGCTCATCTGCATGACATATTGGTAGACTCTGGGCCATCAAGTCATAGGAAGGTGACATGATCAAGACACATGTTATACTGGTTACAGTACAACACCACACCACATCCTATTGTATGGAAATTACACTGTTGTGACACTGACTTATTTGATGGTAAGGTTTTCCCCCCCAATTTAGCGTAGTCACCAGCGCATTGGAAATTAAACATTTTTCTCTTTTTTTAATCTGAGAAATGTATTTTGAATGTTAACCAATCAGGGTTTAGACCTGGGCATAGCAATGTTACAGCAACTACTTCAGTTGTTATTGATCTTGTCAAGGCTTTAGACACTACAATGAAATGTGCTGCTTTGTTTGTGGACATGTCAAATTGTTTTTGATACTTTTGATCATGCTATTTTATTAAATAAGTTGTCCTCGAATAGGCCTGAGCTCTGACGCCTGTTCATGGTTTCATGATTATCTTAGTGACAGAAGTCAGGCCATTGTGATTGATGGGGTTAAGTCTGAATTTCGACCACTGTGGTACATAAAGGTGTACCACAGGGGTCTATGTTGGGACCTGTTGACATGTCCTGACCAGTAAAGGGGTCATTTTGGTATTGTAGTTTGGTCAGGACGTGGCAGGGGTATGTTTGTTTTGGGGTTTTATTGTATGTTCTATATTTTCTATTTTCTATATTCCCTTTCTATGTTGTGTATTTCTTTGTGTTGGCCTGGTATGGCTCTCAATCAGGGACAGCTGTACTTCGTTGTCGCTGATTGGGAGCCATACTTAGGTAGCCCTTTTTCCACCTGTCTTTTGTGGGAAGTTGATTTTGCATCGCTGTGTGTTAGCTTGCAAAACTGTCTAGCTGTCGTTCGTTTTCTTGTTTTTGTTTAAGTGTTCATTAAAAGGAAAATGAGCAGACATATACCCGCTGCGTTTCAGTCTACATTCAACGACGCCTGTTACACCTGTTCTCTTCACTATTTACATAAACACCATTGGTCAATCTGTTAAAATTTGTAAACTACTTCTATATACTAATGATATTATTATGTATTCTGTTGCCCTGACTGTTGATCTGGCCGTCAAAACTACAGTCAGATTTTATAAGCTACGGAGGAATCCCCCTTAAAACTTGTACTTAATAGGAGCAAAACGAAATACATGTTGTTTTCAAACTCTTAGATGAAATACATGTTCACTCATTAGGATGTTCTCCGAACGTGTTCCCACATATAAATACTTAGGCATTTGGATTGATATGGAATTTGGCGTTTAAGATTTAAAGTTGGCTTTTTTTCTACAGAAACAGATTGTGCCTTTCTGTAAGCAGTAGGAAGCAGATTATTAAGTCAACGTTTTCATCGGTTCTTGATTATGATGATATTATTTATCAAAGTGCAGCTGCTACTGCTATTAAACCTTTGGATGCCATCTCCCATAGTGCCCTTTGTTTTGTTACAGGTGACAGTTTTGATACTCATCACTGTATCCAGTATCTATAGGTTGGCTGGACTTCACTATAGGTTCTCAATGCTAAATCTTAGCGCTGGTTGTAGCACTATAGGTGCTCAATGCTAACTCTTAGCCCTGGGTGGTAGCGCTATAGGTTCTCAATGCTAAATCTTAGCGCTGGTTGTAGCACTATAGGTTCTCAATGCTAAATCTTAGCGCTGGTTGTAGCACTATAGGTTCACAATGCTAAATCTTAGTGCTGGTGGTAGCGCTATAGGTTCTCAATGCTAATTATTGGCCCTGGTGGTAGCGCTATAGGTTCTCAATGCTAAATCTTAGCACTGGTTGTAGCGTTATAGGTTCTCAATGCTAAATCTTAGCGCTGGTTGTAGCGTTATAGGTTCTCAATGCTAAATCTTAGCGCTGGTTGTAGCGTTATAGGTTCTCAATGCTAAATCTTAGCGCTGGTTGTAGCGCTATAGGTTCTCAATGCTAAATCTTAGCGCTGGTTGTAGCGCTATAGGTTCTCAGTGCTAACTCTTAGCCCTGGTGGTAGCGCTATAGGTTCTCAATGCTAACTCTTAGCCCTGGGTGGTAGCGCTATAGGTTCTCAATGCTAAATCATAGCCCGGGTGGTAGCACTATACAATCTTTGGTGTGTCAAATATTTTTGCTATTTTGGGCGCAGTAGCTGGCAGTGGTGTGAAAGGGCTAGGTTTTGATGAATAAACAAGTTGCGTGTGTGTCAAGGCTTGACCCCTCACTGGCCAATCAGAACGTGAAGTAGCTCCATGGCTAAATATGTGGTTGCTTCAAGTTGTGTATTTAAGGTCTTTTATGAATTGCATTGTCATCAACTCCAATTAGAATGGGCTTGTAAGAATATGTCGAAGATGTCGAAGATAAATACACAATGCATAGAACGAGAGGACTAGAATTAACAATCAATGGAAATAGTTTTTTTTCAGTTCAACATCTGTTTAGAGTCTGTTAGGAATCTCAGTCCTGAACTCATAGCTACGTGTGCTACATTTTCATTGGTCTGAATCTGGAGCAGGATACTTGTTATTTGGCCATTGGCCCAGTTGTACTGCAAGGACTTGCAAATGGTCAGTCACAGGCTAGGGTGGGGGTTATAAATGACATCCTGTTTACTTTGTTTCTTGGAGAGAATCACTGAGGACAAGGGAGCATGAACATCTACCATTTACTTCCAAGCATCATTTGTCCTCTTTGAATAAACCTATTTTCCTCCCTGTGATTTGCTTTGGGGTCTGTGTTATTGAAGAGTAACATCAACTGCTAACAGGCTCTATTCAATTCGCATTTCAGAAGTTCAGTTTGACGATTTAAATGTAAGGGCAATTTTTCTGCTTTAATGGAGACTGCGTTCACGGTAAATGCGGCACATGTCGGCTCAACCAGACTTTTACATTTCTATCACAGACTCTGTAACGCTTCAGCTTAGTCCATTATAGCCTAGTTCGTTAAACTGCCTGCCCCATATAGTATTTGCTAAATACATTAAGCATGTTAGCAGTCCACATTGTTCTTATTGCATTGCTTCATTATGGAAATACATTGTTAAACAGAAGCCATAGCATTCACACTGATATAGGGGCTAGGCCTACCATAACTTGCAGTCTGGACATGGACATACCAAACACAGTCAATAAGCAAGATTCAATTCAAGGCTTAAAAAGACTGAGCCAAATTCTAATAAAAATGAAACAACAACTAGTTTTAAACAGGATATGTTTAAATACAGTTCCAGGAACCATAACTGCTCCTTGTGGGTGTTTAAAACAGACAAGGCAACTTAGACTGTGGAGGGTTTTACGCACATCCAATCTTTTCACAGGAGCCGGATAAAGATCCAATCTAAAGAGAAAGGGGGAATGCCCGCTCACCATTATACTGCTCGTAAATGTCAGGTTTTTTAAACACCATGGAACATGCCTTAAAGATCATATTTGCACTTCTCCATAAATAGCAGACGAAATTGCATTGCATTGCATTCGAGCCATTCAAATTCTCCACATTAACAGTGACTCTTTTTAATATATATATATTTTTTTTACATAAAATGTTTTTAAAAAATCCATCTTTTTTATTTACAACAACAACATTTCTAAGTAGGATCGGGAAGCATCAGCATGATATCATAAATCACATCTCTTGTTCACTGTGTGAACACACAGGCCAAAGGGTTCTTCGGCAGGAGGCATGGATGTTAGTCCTATCCATTGAAGATAGTTTACATTTTAGTCATTTAGCAGACACTCTTATCCAGAGCGACTTACAGTAGTGAATGCATACATTTCATGATTTTTTTGTTGTTGTTTTATACTGGTCCCCCGTGGGAATTGAACCCACAACCCTGCCGTTGCAAACACCATGCGCTACCAACTGAGCCACAGGGAAGACTAGTTTATTTAATAGAATACACTTAACCTAGAATAGGCCTAGTCTGGTTACTTTTTTGGGGGGTTAACTTTATTTTCAGGGTCCATAATTTATAATTATATTTTATTATTTATTTAACCTTTATTTAACTAGGCAAGTCAGCTAAATAACAAATTCTTATTTACAATGACGGCCTACACCGGCCAAAACCGGATGACGCTGGGCCAATTGTGCGCCGCCCTATGGGACTCCCAATCACGGCCGGTTGTGATACAGCCTGGAATCGAACCAAGGTGTCATTTAAACCATTTATACAGCATTTATAAGGCATTTACAAACCATTTATACAACATTTATAAGGCATTTACAAACCATTTGCTCACCATTTAGTAATCACTACTCCCCCATTTGTAAATGTTAGTTAGTTAGTAAACTAGAATGTCTGACTGTTTTGCTGCTCGCGATATTAGCTTACTGGTTAGGTTACTGATTAGGGTACTGGTTAGGTTATTATTAACAAGTTCTCATTTACAACTGCGACCTGGCCAAGATAAAGCATAGCAGTGCGACAAAAACAACACAGAGTTACACATAAACAAACGTACGTTCATTAACATGAGCAGTGCAAGTTGAGGTAAACTTATGTTATTGAATGATGCAACACGTAAGGAAACTAACACTAAAGTCAGTGACCGTTATAAATGTATGTGAGGATAACTGACTGTACAAATTGTTACAAATATAGTGAAAAGTCTGGGCATATAATTAAAACATTCTAGAAATCATATAATCACCTCAGTAGGCTTGGTACTATACTGTCATTTGTACATGGCTACAGAAGTCTATAGCTTGGCTCTCCTAATTTCATCCCAAGTTATAAGGCCAGCGTTTCATAAACTTCACTGTGGAAAAGGTGATATGTTGATGCTTCAGTTTGCTGCCGTATGATTGGTTTCATATTTGTCTCCAGTGATCAGAAGGTACAATAGATCTAAAACAAATGTCATTTATATTTACAATCCCCCAACCCAAACAGTTCACTCATTTACCTAGCTCTAATCAATATCTCTAATCAATAACTCTAATCAATAACTCTAATCAATAACTCTTATCAATAGCTCTTATCAATAGCTCTAATCAACAGCTCTAATCAATAGCTCTAATCAATAACTCTTATCAATAGCTCTTATCAATAGCTCTAATCAACAGCTCTAATCAATAGCTCTAATCAATAACTCTTATCAATAGCTCTTATCAATAGCTCTAATCAATATATCTTATCAATAGCTGTTATCAATAGCTGTTATCAATAGCTCTAATCAATTGCTCTTATCAATAGCTCTTATCAATAGCTCTAATCAATAGCTCTAATCAATAGCTCTAATCAATAGCTCTAATCAATATACCTTATTAATATCTGTTATCAATATATCTTATTAATATCCGTTATCAATAGCTCTAATCAATATATTTTATCAATAGCTCTAATCAATAGCTCTTATCAATAGCTCTAATCAATAGCTCTTATCAATAGCTCTAATCAATAGCTCTAATCAATAGCTCTAATCAATATCTCTTATCAATAGCTCTAATCAATAGCTGTTATCAATAGCTGTTATCAATAGCTGTTATCAATAGCTCTAATCAATAGCTCTAATCAATATCTCTAATCAATAGCTCTAATCAATAGCTCTAATCAATAGCTCTAATCAATAGCTCTAATCAATAGCTCTAATCAATAGCTCTAATCAATATCTCTAATCAATAGCTCTAATCAATAGCTCTAATCAATAACTCTAATCAATAGCTCTAATCAATATCTCTAATCAATAGCTCTAATCAATATCTCTAATCAATAGCTCTAATCAATATCTCTAATCAATAGCTCTTATAAACGACTGTGCATGGAGAACGGCGTTACATCTGTCGGAAAAAGGAAGGTGGACGTCCCACTTGGAACTGACCTGTTGCTCGACAGTATTCATCGTGCGATTTTGACCAAAAGTAGGACACTATATACAGTACAGTGTATCGGGATTAGGGTGCTAACTGAGATGCAGGCCAGTGTTTCCCTCAGAGTTCAGATCTGTGTGCTGCTTCAGACGCAACAGTGACAGCTGAAAAACCTCTGTCACCCTGGCCTGAGAGCAAGCTAGACAGATATCTGTCTGTCTTCTGGCCCAAACACATCCTTACGAACACGTTGTTATGAATGTATACACACACACGCACACGCACACGCACACACACGCACACACGCGCACGAAAGCACTCAAACAAACTTGCACTCACAAACACACATGCGCATGGAAAGGGTCATAGCATATAGTCTGGTTGGTTAGCAACCAGCATTCCATTGTTGGTTGGCAACCAGCATTCTATGGTTGGTTGGCAACCAGCATTCTATGGACAGGTGCAGCATGTTTACGGAACAAACAGGCCAGACATGGAGATGGAGGCTGGAGATTCCACGACCTGTGACAATGGGACGTAGAGCAAATGTTGCAATTTTATTTAAAAAAAAATGTAATGCAATTCTACCCATTTTGCAATGGGGCGTAGAGCAAATGTTGCAATTTTATTTAAACATTTTTTTAATGCAATTCTACCCATTTTGCCATGGGGTGGAGAGGAAAATGTGCAGTTTTACAGCTAATTTCCTATAATTCTACTCATTTTGCCATGGTGGAGAGGAAAATGTGCAGTTTTACAGCTAATTTCCTATAATTCCACTCATTTTGCCATGGGGTGGAGAGGAAAATGTGCAGTTTTACAGCTAATTTCCTGCAATTCTACACATTTTGCCATGGGGTGGAGAACACTGTTTTCAGTTGTTTATATGATGTCTGAGTGCGAGTGACTAACAAACTCAATGGACGACCCACGGTCAGTAATTCAATCATGATTACTACAAGTTTAAATAGCTGATGGCTAAACTAACTTAACAATTGTCACGACTTCCGGCGAAGTTGGTGCCTCTCCTTGTTCGGGAGGCGTTTGCCGGTCGACGTCACCGGTTTTCTAGCCTCTACCGATCTACATTTCTTTTTCCATTTGTTTTGTCTGTATTGTAGACACCTTGTTCCGGTTTCGTTTGAATTATTTCCCTATTTAACCCTCTGGAGCCATCACGGTTTTGTGTGTTTCTTGTCAGTTGTCTCGTTTATGTGATTCTGGATTTTTCATTCTCCTTGTTGGAGGATTATTTTTTGAGTAAAGTCAGTATTATTACTCATCTCTGTGTCCTGCGCCTGACTCTGCCTTTACCCACATCACCTAGACTCTGACAACAACTAGCTGACATGGGACATTGAGTGACTGTCAGTGACTGACATAAGAGAAAAACTGCTGATGCAACAACAACATTTTAAAATTGCACCTTGTGTATTCTACCATTCTAATCTCAACAGTAAATTGAGACCCCGACTGAATCCCCCCCCCCCCCACCAAATGTTTGTTTTGTTTCTTGTTTTGTGGAAATTGATGCGGCCCCTCCCTGATCTAGAAGCTAGGAGCTCTGACTAAGTGTTCCTGGGAAGAAGGTCAGAGCAGGCTGCATGCCACATCAGGATCTAGTGTCCCCTAGAATGTGTCTAAAGTTACTCTTGACGCCCCAAGCATCCCACTGATCCCAGGCAGCCCAGCTCATTGTGGGGTAGAGTCCCAAATGGTATCCTAGTCCGTAATATAGTGTACTACTTTTGACCAGGGCCCATAGGGTGAGTAAGCATTTATTTGTAAGTAAGTAAGCCCGTATGTACTCATTTCACTGTTAGTCTAAACCTGTTGTTTACAAAGCATGTGACAAATAACATTGTATTTGGGACGCAGGCCGGGGGTCAGTCGGGGTCACGGGCATTCTGGAGAGCTTCTTTAAACCCCATCACTTACACAGCCAATCGCATTCCATTTCAAGGCAATAAGGAATGTCGTTTCAGATCAGTCCAACCATCCAACTACTTGGGACTGGCATGGAGTACGTCTCAAATGGCATCCTATTCCCTATTGGACCTGACCGTCCAACAACAAGGAAAGTCGTTGGGGCTGACTAGGGACAATAACAGCAGAGGACTAACAGCCAGCCGATATGATGCCGCTGTGACCTCTACGTAGGGAGAAGGATCCTTCACACTTTGCTGTTCCTCTTCTCAGATATGTGGTTTCTCATTTACAGAACAGAAAATGTAGACAGTACTTGGGATCTTACCCACAACATCTACCGTACTGAATGGGTGTTTCAGATGAATTCACAACGAGCTCTACAACGGAGAAAGGTCGTTTGACAACGGGGTCACTAATACTCAGTAAAATCAGATTCACAGATGCACTACGTTGAACAACACTTTGTACAGTTAGGCCAGGATTCAATCCGGTTGGCCTCTGTCGGCTATGCACCATTTAAAGGTAATTTCCTATTGAGCCGAAAACACGGGAACATTGCCTTTAAAAGGTGCATAGCTGATTTAGCGCGATCTGATTGGATATATCGGCCTTACTCTCCATGACTTTATCCACACTGCAAAGAGGTTATAGTTTTCAGTCTGCTGTGTGCCGTGCAGAAAGCCTAAGGTTAATCTCTGCCTATTGTCATGAATAGGAGAGACAAGCTGCCAGTTGATCAGTTACGATGTTATTTTAGTAGATATAACTGGAGTTCAGCCCATACCCCCCCCCCCCCCCGGGCGTTGGCTTACCTTCCCAGAATGGAACGCTGATTAGAACACCTCTCAGGTCATTAATCTCCCTGCTCTGCACCTCACCCATGCAGACATTCTAGAACACCTGAATGCAGACATTCTAGAACACTCCTGAATGCAGACATTCTAGAACACCTGAATGACACACACCTGAATGCAGACATTCTAGAACACCTGAATGCAGACATTCTAGAACACCTGAATGCAGACATTCTAGAACACTCCTGAATGCAGACATTCTAGAACACCTGAATGACACACACCTGAATGCAGACATTCTAGAACACCTGAATGCAGACATTCTAGAACACCTGAATGACATACCTGAATGCAGACATTCTAGAACACCTGAATGCAGACATTCTAGAACACCTGAATGACACACTCCTGAATGCAGACATTCTAGAACACCTGAATGACACACTCCTGAATGCAGACATTCTAGAACACCTGAATGACACACACCTGAATGCAGACATTCTAGAACACCTGAAAGACACACACCTGAATGCAGACATTCTAGAACACCTGAATGCAGACATTCTAGAACACCTGAATGCAGACATTCTAGAACACCTGAATGACACACTCCTGAATGCAGACATTCTAGAACACCTGAATGACACACTCCTGAATGCAGACATTCTAGAACACCTGAATGACACACTCCTGAATGCAGACATTCTAGAACACCTGAATGCAGACATTCTAGAACACCTGAATGACACACTCCTGAATGCAGACATTCTAGAACACCTGAATGACACACTCCTGAATGCAGACATTCTAGAACACCTGAATGACACACACCTGAATGCAGACATTCTAGAACACCTGAATGCAGACATTCTAGAACACCTGAATGACACACACCTGAATGCAGACATTCTAGAACACCTGAATGACACACACCTGAATGCAGACATTCTAGAACACCTGAATGCAGACATTCCAGAACACCTGAATGACACACTCCTGAATGCAGACATTCTAGAACACCTGAATGACACACTCCTGAATGCAGACATTCTAGAACACCTGAATGACACACACCTGAATGCAGACATTCTAGAACACCTGAATGACACACACCTGAATGCAGACATTCTAGAACACCTGAATGCAGACATTCTAGAACACCTGAATGACACACACCTGAATGCAGACATTCTAGAACACCTGAATGCAGACATTCTAGAACACCTGAATGACATACCTGAATGCAGACATTCTAGAACACCTGAATGACACACTCCTGAATGCAGACATTCTAGAACACCTGAATGACACACTCCTGAATGCAGACATTCTAGAACACCTGAATGACACACACCTGAATGCAGACATTCTAGAACACCTGAAAGACACACACCTGAATGCAGACATTCTAGAACACCTGAATGCAGACATTCTAGAACACCTGA